>NC_088643.1:90866187-91122333 GCF_964019385.1 Sycon ciliatum
TAAAACAAAGTTTTGTGAATGCATAGGTGCTTGTTGACTTACTGACACACAACCAAACATCTGCTCTCAAATTGTGTATGAACTGTCTGTGTGTAGCGACGACGTTACAACTGCTACCGGCCGATGGAGATTGTGACACGACCGCAAGGTTAGTCGTTGGCCATGGCAATGACCACCAGCAGCCATGGCAATGATCACCAGCAGCTATGGCAATGATCACCAGCTGGGCAAATTGCCATGTTGTTGTTGTTGTTGTTGTTGTTTATTTATTTTACATCGCAAGGCAAACGGGCAGTTCTGCCCAATATTATGGAAGCGATGACAACCAGTAAGAGGAGTCAGAAATGAAGAGAAAAATAAATGAAAATAGAAATACGAAAATGGAAGTAGCAATGAGGGGAGGCAGGGTCAAGACGAGCAGAAAAAAATGGATCTCAAATTTACAAGTCGGGTCATCGTAGCATGATTCTATCGAGCCTCATCAGCAGGTTACAAAAGCCATTACATTTAACCGAAGTAAAATACGCGCAGCATGCGTTTGAATTCACGGACAGATACTATGGACTTCATACAGTCGGGCAGGCCATTCCAGAGTCGGCAGCTGGCTAGAAGCGGTCGGCATGCGCCAGAAGCACTGTGGGCCAGGGGGAGGGGAAGGTTGCGTCCCAATTGACCTCGAGTGGTCATGCCTGTCGGCGGGCCTTGCAATACAATTCGGGACGACAACAGCTCACTGACGATTCCAGAACGGATTCTAAATGTCAGGAGTCGGAGCTTGCATTCTCCTCGTTCCAGCGCTGAGCAGACACCCAGCCTGGTGTACAGGGGAAGAGTGTGGGCCAATGGGTGCTCATCGGCCACGCAACGGATACAACGTTTATCCAGTTTGGCTACTGTGTTCCGCTGCTCAGCGGACAGTCCTGGGAGAAACGCATTCGACGCATATAGAATATCCGGTATGACAAGGGCAGAGTAATACAGCATCGCCTGCCTCACTGTTAGGCAGTGCCGGATCTGGCGGAGGATCCGCAGCTTCATAGCCGTGCGTCGGACGATAGAGGTGACTTGCGGTGACCAGCGAAGATTTTCGTCCAGAGTGACTCCGAGGTAGCGAGCCGTACTGGTCTGGGCAAGAGGCGTGCCAGTGCAAGTAATGTGGAGGCCATGTAGCTCACCAATATAGTTATCATGCATCTGTTGTCTATTAATGAGACAAAGGGTAGTAGCGTATTTTCCGGAGTATGAGCCGCACCCACCCTATTTATCACCGCTAATTTGATCATGGGAGTATAAGCCAAACCACTTTTTTGGGTGAATTTCGAGTGTTCAAATTGCGGCTTATACTCCTACACAATACGGCAAGCTCCCGGGCTAGCTCCACACTACAGACAACAGACACAATGCTAGTAATAGAAGAATCTCATTGTACATGATCCTAGGTTAGTTACAAGTGACTAACTTATACTTGTATGAGCTTCCAATTCCATAGGAGAGCTTCCAGGTGTTCTGCATACTGGAACAATTGGACACTGACGAATTTGCTCATTCTCTGCTTTATGTGCAGATATTCTCGGCTCTTTTGATCCGCCGGCATCGAATGAGGACAGGTCTGAGGCAGATCTCCGTCAGCAGAAACTCTTCTCTCAGGTTGATCAGCAATCACAGACGTTACAAGCACTTCAGTAAGTCCTGGTTGAAACTTACACTCCCTGTCTTGCACCATGCAGGTGTGTACTGCATTGGTATTCATTTTATACTTGAAGTATTTGTGAATGGTGAGTTCGTTGGAGGAAGCTCTGATATCTTTGAAAATGTGCTGCGCTTGCGTAGTTGTTCTTCACTGCTATACGTTCTAACAATCAGTATTGAGATGCCTTTTGTTGGCTCTTCTACCTGGATTCCATTGACAGATGCGTTAAGCCCTTGGATCCTTCCATGAGTGACATGCAAACCGTAACTACTACTATTATTATTATTATGGTGTTTGGCGGATAGAAGACGAGAGAGACGGACCTCCCTCTGGACTGTGACTGTAGTTGGTGATAGTTTCCGTACTCTATTATTCAGTACCGACACTTTCTACGGTTCTAGTGACTCTGTGTGTATGTGCGTGCGTGCACGTGTGCACGTGTGTATGTGTAACTGTGCACATGTACATCATGCATACGTGTTTGCGCATGTGCCGACGTGTCTTTGATTGCTACCCAGGGCGCAGATGCAGAACGTTGTGAACATCCTGACAGCTCGTCCACTGTCACCCACATACCCTACTGGTGTCAGTGGTGGTGGGCATGGTGGTGGTGGTGGTGGTGGTGGTGGAGGAGGTGGAGGTGGTGGGGCTGGTGGTGGTGACGGTCAACCTCCACAATCAGACCAGCCTCCTGAAGACACCAGTCCAAGTTCACATTCACCCGTTCTACCTGGGCACTCTATGTATGGTAGCTCTTGGGACGACGACGACGATGAGGCAGACTTGGCCGGTCCAGGTTTCGGATTGAGAAGACAGACTGAGAATACCGACTTGCTCGAGGATTTGGTCGACTTGATTTCAAATCGCTTGCCTATTGTGATAGAAGAAGTGAGTATAAACCGTTCTGAAATGTGTCGGTACTACGTCCATGAGAGTGCGGTGTGTGTGTGTGTGTGTGTGTGTGTGCGTGTGCGTGTGTGTGTGTGTGTGTGTGTGTGTGTGTGTGTGTGTGTGTGCGTGCGTGTGTGTGTGTGTCAGCCTTGCAAGCTGTTGAATGGTGTAATCCCAACACAAGTTGCTATGTCTAACATAGCGGTTCGCTATCATCGCTTCCGCGATGGGCATGTGTGTGTGTGTGTGTGTGTGTGTGTGTGTGTGTCCCATATGGTGCAGTGGTATATGCAGCGATTTCCAATCGAGAGGTTGGGGGTTCGATTCCCGACGATTATGGTCACACAGGTCTTTCTTCTCTTTCGCAGACTCCTCCTGACTTTTCTTTCATTCTCCTGGGTGGTTACCAACAGCCAGTGCATGTCGGAGTATGTTTCGTGATGTGTGTGCGGGACAAAATGAAAAAAAGATGCGGGAAAAATGAAAAGACCGAAAAGTAGAGATTTACTGGCCAGAAAAAGCCACTGACCAGGCTGAATAGTGGCGGTCAATTCTTCAGCCTTGCAAGCTGCATACTGGCCAACCCTCCCATTTTTCCCGGGAAAATCCCGGAAAATCAACACTCCTCCCGGGGTCCCAGGGATTTCAAGCAAACTCCCGGAAATACCACAGTTTTGTCTGATACAGGATCTTCCTGAAAACTCCATGGATTCGCCCCGAATGTCCCGGTTTTTTGAACTTTTTTCAAGGTATGTACGGTGTTTATTCGCACTTCGAACTGTGCACAGCACTTTGAAGACCTGACCATGCCTAGCCTGCAAGATCGGCACTGACAAAGTGACAGGCGGGCGCCGACTGAGCAAACTGCACTCGTGACAGGGTCGAACTATGCTGTACGTAGAGCTGCAGAGTCGAACGTTTTTTTTGGTGGGAAAAGCTCTTTTTCACTTGTTTTTGTGCCATCCAGGGATTTTGAGAGAAATCCAGGGATTCTGCATGTCTTGTCAAGGGATTGAGATTGTGGTGGTTGGTCAGTATGAAGCTGTTGAATGGTGCAATCCCAGCACAAGCTGGTATGGGTCCTGCTGTAGCATCGCTATCATCGCCTCTGGCGATGGGTGTCAAAAGGTCAAGAGGCTGGTGGTGGTGGTGGTGGTGTGGGGGGCATAAATGTACATCATTAAAAGTTGATGAGTCCACAAAGGACGAAACAGTTCTGTCCACAGATTGAGCATCATTGAAAGTAGGTGCATTCACCTGTATGTATATGTGTATGCGTATGCGTGTGTATGTATATGTGCGTGCATGCATGTGTGCGTGCGTATGTGTGCAGTCGGTTGCCAAGCATATCCGGGACATGATTGCCGAAGTGGAGCAACACAACACCAGAGTAGCCCGCCAGACACAGCAGATCGTCCGTCAGCAAGTTGTCGATGAGATCATGAGCCAGTTCAGGACAGCCACGGGTACTGTAGTGGACCAAGTTGCTGACATCATAGATAGCAATGCACCAATTTAGAAGTAATTCGACTGAGTAGACCTTACAAACGTTACTGAGGCTGTGAGTCATGCAGCAGATCATGTGGAGCAACTGAGGGAGGTGCTAGTATGATCACTACATGTAGTATTGCTGGGTGCCTACAACCATCCACAATTAGAGCGGATAGCATGCCAGAAAGGATAGCATGCCAGAATGGATAGCATGCCAGAATGGATAGCATGCCAGAATGGATAGCATGCCAGGGTGTCGATCCTCTGCAGCACAGCACAGTTTGACCTGTTTGCTTTTTAATCACAGTTTGCAGCTGCCGGGCTTACATGCTCCATAGCCACAACCAATGCTGCCTGGTTTGATATGAAATGCCTACCCCAGAGTTACAATATGCTACACCCGCTCTACCACGTTTGCATTGGATCCGAACAGCATTGTATAACTTCATTTGCCAGCATTACCTCCGAGCTGCGTGGAGTGTTTTAAGCGTCTCGTAGCCATCTGACACATGCACACGCTGGACAAGAGCTGTCAGCAAAAGTCCAAATCATTTCGTGCGCACTCACCCAGCAAAGTCAATCCCCACTGGTCCGGTGCTGCTATAAGATCATAGTAATTGCTTTAGAATGCTCAGTCTGCTTGAAGTATTTACCACAGATTATTACCATGAGGTAAAATATGATTTGTCAAGCATAGTATGCTTGTCACATGATGCCTGTAATGACAGCCAGCTTGGATATAACATTGCAAAGTAGCAGTACATATTTTATCAAGAGTGAACTGAAATTCACCTAACATTCAAATACACCCTTTTTTCGTTTGAGTCACGTGTCACGATTACTATGGGAACAGCATAGATGTATGCTTGGTTCCGTGATGTCCTATCTAGGACATCTCCAGGACTGGTTACCAGGTGATTGTCTGTAACTGGGTGGGAACACAGAGCATTGGTGGAGTCTCCCGGGAGTGATTATTCACATTCTGGTTTTCAGGGATCGATCAGTTGCTGGTTGTTATGTCATTCCAAATCCGTCAAAAATCCTTCCTGCACAGGGTGTCACACTGTGACACAGCTCAGTTCTAATGACCCCTTGGCCCTGGCCCTGGCTCCTAGACTAGATACACTAGGATGGTATGGAAGACAGAGTCAGTACATGTAGATCTACATGAATCATGATTGTACGTTTACAGTGTATTCCACGATGGCGTGACCGGCCAATATTCGGGACGGATGATTGATACGTGTGATAGAACTGATACTAGCCAGAAACAGCTAGATGGAAATTACCAGGGGAGGCAAGAAGCAATGGATCATAAAAAACAAGCGGGGTCAATAGCAAGGGTGGTCGAGATAGTTAAATACACGTTCGACGATATCAGAAACCAGGGGGGGTGCGCGGAGCAGGAACAAGTACTGCTCAAAAGAAGACTGGATGCATTGTTTCGGAAAAAAAATCTACGATGTTGGGTTGTGATGTCGATAGGGAGTGAGTTGTAGAGGGTGAGAGCACTGTTGATGGGGGGGGGGGGGATCTCGGTGCCTGTTTGTGTGTACATGTCCGATGGAGTAGGTCCTTGTCTGTCGAAGGGTGTATGGTTGGTGTTGACGTTGTGGTGCAAGATGTGATTGTTGCAGGTGTGGTGGGGAGGTTTGGTGGTGCATGTCGCATGCTAGTAGGGCTTGTTTAACAAGGAGTCGTGAGCTAAAGGTGGGAAGCTTTGCAGGAGGGAACTGTGGTGAATTGGTGCAAAGAGGGGAATCCGAAGGCAGATGCGTATAGCACGGTGTTGAATTCTCTCCAGTGTGTCCCGCTGTTGCTGTGTGGTGTTGGAGAGGGCAAGGCTGCCATATTCGAGAACGGGTCGGATGTAGGTCGTGTATATTAATAATAGGCTGGAAGCGTTCATTGTGCCACGTGTCTTGTGGAGTTGGTGTAGTAGTTTGTTGGCTTTGTTGGTAGATTCTATGATGTGTTGGGTCCATCGCACTTAGAGTTGTATCGTCTTGGAGTGTAACACCAAGCCCAAGGTGCCTATGTTGGTGGACCTGCTGCAGCAGAGTCGAGTGGAGCGTGATGTGGATGATGTGTTGGGGTTGGAAGGAAAGGACGACGGTTTTCGTGGTGTTGACGAGGAAATGCCAATCCTTCAACCATCGTCCTGCTGCGTCCACGGCACGTTGGAGGAATGCAGCTGATAAATCCCTCGTGTAATGCGTCGCGATGAGTGTCGTGTCATGGGCGAACTTGCTGAATTTGGTGTGCGACTGAGTTTGTACATGCTGGGAGGAGGTCGATCGTGTACACCAGGAAAAGAAGAGGCCCCAGGAGAGAGCCCTGGGTGCTCCAGCTGGAATGGATTTCCATGATGACAAAGCGGAGCCCACCTTGACGCGTTGTCGGCGGCGAGTCAGGTAGCTTGTGAGCCAGGTAAGGGCAATGCCACGGTCACCAAGGTGCTCGAGTTTGGCCAGGAGACCAGCATGCCAGACTCGGTCAAAAGCCTTTGATAAGTCAAAGAAGCATGCTGACACTGCCTGACCGGCATCTCCATCTCGGCTGGCGGAAATCTCATGCACTAGCGGGATACCCCCCTACCCGGAAGAGCTGTAGTTCAGTACTATCCTTAGATCGAAATCCAGATTGGTAGGCCGGTAGGTGGGGCTCTTTATGTTGGTACATGGTGTAGAGGCGTTGGTGAACAATCCTCTCCTGAACCTTACTGACAACGCTCAGGAGCGAGATTGGCCTATTTGGTGATCTGAGCACGAGAGGCCTTCTTGTGTAGAGAACTGATAGTGGCGTCGCGCCAGTCCTGTGGCTCTCGCCTCGCGTGATCTTGAGCAATTATTTCGTCGGGATGCCATCGTACCCAGCCGACTTCCGGAAATCAAGAGCGGGAAGGGAGCAATTATTGCTCTACAGACTAATGTCAGTCCTGGCATGGTAGATCTACAGCGTCAGTATGGGGTGATACCAATGAGCAAATATTATTATCGTCTCACAATAGAGGCTATACGGAGAAACAAACTACTTATAGGTTATCGGATAGTGGGAAGTATACAAGGTGAGGTGTGAAAAAAACTAAAGTGGGAGAGAAGACGAAAGAAATTAGAAGAAAAGATGTGAGAGTGTTCTGACGGTGTGAGCTACTACAAAAGGTGAGTGAAATGAAGGCGTGGAAGCAGGTGAATGTGATAGAGTGAGGAACTGTGAGGTGTAGGTGTATGCGAATGAATACGTGTGTGAATGCTAGGTGAAGAGTCTCAGTTTTGTGACATTTTCTTTCTGAATGCATAGATTAGGATTGTGTTTACGGATGAAAACAGCTTCTAATACCTTAAGTTCACGAAACCTACGAGCACGACACAAAACAGTGAAGCATGAATCATTATACACTGAGCGGCATTGGCTACTAGACAAGAGGTGTTTCTTAATGGCTGACCCTTTCGTTGTGGTCTCACCTTCAGTCCGGTCATCTTCATCTTGGTTGTCCAACTCACTCTCTTCATCACTGCTCTCACCTTCCTCATCCTCCTCCGCTTCCATCCCGTCCTCTGCACCCAACGACAATCCCACGCTACTGCTCGCTGCCAGTCCATGTCCGGTTGTAGATGCTATTACCAGCGCACGAGTCATGCTCCTAGTTACTGGTCTCCATACCTGTGTTTGGCCATTTCCTTCAGTCTCACGTACCTGTGTACTTGTAGTCCGTTCAACCGGTACTGTGTGGTTCTGTTGTAATTGTGCAACTGGCACCTGTTTGCGGGGACGGCCTCGTCCAGGTCGCTGGGCTTTGGCTCCATCTGACAATAGGTACAATGGTACATGTTGTTTGACGCGTCCGTTCAGGTGCTGAAGGGTTCTTCCTACATATCGGCTATCACAATGCCGACATTCAAAATGATAGATTACATGGCTAATCAGTTGGGTAGGAAGAACATCCTTCTTCACCGTGAACGCACGGGCCGTAGTAAAGACTGTTGTCAATGCTGTGGCAAAATAGGTTTGTCTGACAACAGTCCTCACGGCGCGGGCCACATCCAGCGAAATTTGACCTTTCCATGGAAGTCGTAAAAACACACGACATGGGTCAGGGCCAAACTCAGGCTCGGCAGCCTGAATATCAGGTTCGCTAAACAGCTTACTGAGGAGCTGAACAGGATATCCATTCCGAACGAATACCTTCTTCAGGAAACAAAGCTCTTGCTGAAGCTTATCAGGCGAGCAAATCCGCCTAGCGCGCATGATCAAATTTCGTACGAGATTAGTTTTGTATAAAGTCGAGCAATAGGAGTCGTAGACAATGTATTGCCCGGTGAACGTTGGTTTTCGATATACTGAAGTTGAAACACCCATCTCCGTTTTCTCGACTAACACATCGAGAAAAGACAAACGGTTTGACTGCTCATGTTCACATGTAAATTTCAGAGCGGGATGTAGGTTGTTGAGCATACCAAGAAACTCATTCGATTGTTCCAGATTACGGAAATGCGTGAACGAATCATCCACGAATCTAACATATAAGCTAGGCCACATCGCACTTGGAATCTTCGATTCATAAAACCCGACAAACACATTGGCCAGAACTGGACCCAATGGTGAACCCATGGCCACCCCGTCAATTTGGCGGTACATGGTGTCATCAAAAGAGAATTCAACATCAGTTGTCATCATCTGCATTAGTCTGCGGAACGCAGTTTCGGACATCCAGGGAGAATCGAACTGTTTACTGTACTCTTTATCGTGGTACAGAGCATTAGCGCAAATGTCAATTGTCTCCATCACGGGCACATTGGTGAACAAGCTTACAACGTCGAAGGAGCACATGTGGGAAGAAGACGGTACTGGCTGCTCACGCAGGATATCGATGAATTGGAAAGTGTCTTTTGCATTGTGTTTGCAATAGTACTTAGCTACTGGTGTAATAATATCGCACAACCATTTCGAAACTGTATATTGAGGTGAACCACACATTGAAAGTATTGGGCGAAGAGGACAATCCTTCTTATGGATTTTCGGCAATCCATAAAGTCTGGGCCGTGTTGAACCAATCGGCTTAATTCGTAAGTACTCATATTTAGATATTTCTTCTGCATTCCGCAGCTTCCGCAAGTACTTGATGATATCAGATTCTATAGCTATTGTACGGTCGTGTATCTGTACAGGGCCTAACTTAACAAACTTCGACCGATCATCAAGGATAGTAGCCATCTTCGTGTGGTATTGTTCTTTAGTGATTATAACAGTGGCTCTACCTTTGTCCGGTCTCGTGATAATAATGTCCTTCCGTCCTCTGAGATCTCGGAGGGCTTTCAAGTGCTCTCGAGACAAAGAGAAAGATTTACGGTCTGGTTGTTGTGTGGCATGCTCTTCAGCTATCGATCTCAGCTTGGCAGCACAAAGTGACTTCTGAGTATCCGAACAAGGTCTGAATTCAGACAATTTATTGTATAGTAGTTCAAATTCCATTAAAGTCACTTCAGGTTTCAGCGAAGTAGGAGGAACTCCGTAATCAATGCCCCTACACAAGAGATCTTTCTCTATGTTGCTAAGTTCTACATTGGCGATGTTGATGATGGTGCTATGGTCAATGGTGAAGGAGCCGAACCGTTTCTTACGAAGCCAGTTCAAATTCTTACGATATTTTGTAATCAGGTGAACTTGTTGGTTAGCGTCGTTCTGAGACAGAAGGTTCGAGAAACGCAAGAAGTCCAACGGCGAGAGAAAGGAACGAGCCATAGCGTATAGATGTCCGAACTGGGATTTGACTTTGCTAAGAGTGTCCTTACTACGGCTAATATCGTCTTTGATAAAAACACGTTCCAGCTTGAGTGAATGATAAGCTTTTGCCTTGTGAACGCGGTTTTGTATAGACTGAGGGCAAACACCATACTCTAAACATTGTGTGAGGAATGTAAGGTTATGTGCAATACTACGGCAAACAAAGCGCTTCCTAATAATTGCGTTCAGGCAATCAACCTGAGTAGCAGAATATCTCCTTTTGAAGTAAATGAAAAGGCGACGAGGAGACAACAACTTTATTAATGCGATTAATAGTATAAGTGAAGCGGACATTACAAAATGATGAATGAGAATACATGTATCTAAAATGGTTGTTCCTAATCGATTTTCTTGAGACTATCATCAGGGAAAATCGTCTCACAAAAAGCTGTTTTCATCCGTAAACACAATCCTAATCTATGCATTCAGAAAGAAAATGTCACAAAACTGAGACTCTTCACCTAGCATTCACACACGTATTCATTCGCATACACCTACACCTCACAGTTCCTCACTCTATCACATTCACCTGCTTCCACGCCTTCATTTTACTCACCTTTTGTAGTAGCTCACACCGTCAGAACACTCTCACATCTTTTCTTCTAATTTCTTTCGTCTTCTCTCCCACTTTAGTTTTTTTCACACCTCACCTTGTATACTTCCCACTATCCGATAACCTATAACTATAAAGTAGTTTGTTTCTCCGTATAGCCTCTATTGTGAGACGATTTTCCCTGATGATAGTCTCAAGAAAATATTATTATGTACTAACTGAGTAACTCAGTCTCACCTACAGTGTGGCTACACTACACAGTGAGGCACGTGCACATGGTGCACGTGCAAAACTTGGCAGAAAAATAAAAATGGTCCGATCCCGCATTCGAAGGTGTGTGCATGCAAGAGTCGGGTTGGTAGACCCCGTGCCAGTTGACTGAGTCTGTGCATCTCAAAAGGCATATCGCCTTTTTATTCGTTCCACCTGCCAGCTGCGCGCGCGAGCTAGCTGCGCTGGTCGGGAAGGAGTCACGTTTACCATGACATTTTGGCGATCGACTGACTGTTGCAACAGAACCAGAAAATAGTGAATAGTGTTTGCAATGGTCTGGAAGTGATTTGGCTCAGTGGATGGGTCAGATCTCTTCTTGCTCGTTTTTGAAAGCCTAAGCACTGTACCTATGCGCTTGATTGTCTAACGTTATCAGTTATTTACTTATTAGTAGTACTTACAAGTTACATGGCTGTATTGCAAGTATTAGTTACAACTGCTGGTTTGCATTTTCGAAATTAAATCTAATCAATCAATGTTCCCGTCATGTCAGAAATCGTAAATGAATCCGAGTTGTAGTATTTTGAACTCTCAATGGAATCTGAACGTGATGGCAGCTGGCTGCTTCAGTATTGCTGGCAACCCGATGTACTCGCTAGCTGTGTTCTTGTGACTTGCTTGGGGGCACTTTCTTTCGGTTGGAAAACCATCAGGTGGCACCGCGTGCGCGTGTCCCGCTCTAATCCTAGCAGGCCCACTGGTGGAGCAGTAAGTACAGGGCTACAGGGCAGTGCAGTGAACAAGACACACACTGCAGTACGTACTGTAGCAGTCTAGCAATCACATGCATATTACCATGATTACTTATTATTAGTCTGTCTAGTAAACCACTTACCATGCATACAGTCAGTGTCGTGTGATAGCTTGCCTGATACACCGAGCTGCTTTCATCAATAATTGCAAACTCCGATATCTTCTCTACATCACATACTACCAAGAGCACTCACTGTACAAGAGCACCGTGACTGTACAGGAGCATGGGACGGCATTTTAGGGTGGTTCGGTCAATCATCTGAAGAGCTGAGGGGAGGGAGGGCTCTGCTGAAAATGTCGGGAATTTAGAGCCCAAATCAATGCTGATCGATGATACACGGGGTGGCTGGGGCAACAAGGTGGTACCGTGGCTCGATACCGTAGCCTATGGCGTAGCATGTATGCCTATGTATCCTCGCTGAGCTTAGCCTTAGGCTGCATAAAGCGCCCAGTGTCCGGTGGACGGACGGCTAGGAGTACAAATAGACGCACGGCGATGGTGCAGCCAAGTCTTCTTTACTGTTGCTCAAAGTTTCATGTCAAAACTCTCATTAGACAGGAGCATAACTAAAGCTACTCTTCACCACACACATATACATGTACTTCGAAGTATATGCCAGAGGTCTGAAAACATGGGGTGAGAGAGAACATGAAGGCGCGACAGAAAGGCGAGGGAATCGGATGACAAAGAGTCAACTCAATCAGGAATAATGAAAAAGGTGATGTGCTTTGAAATAATTATGGAGAGATATGAAGTATTGTGAGGCTTGTGAGTGCGAGGCTTATCCGCACTGTGAACAGGCTTCAGCATGGCACGTAGCAGTGTACCTCATCCAGATAGAACCTTACCTTTCCATAATCCCTTATTGAGTTGGCTCTTTGTTATCCCTTCTCCTCTCCTTTCTGAATTGTTGCACCTTCACGTTCTCTGCTACCCTTTGTTCAGACCTCTGGGTATACATGCCAGGTGAATAGTGGTTTTAGTTATGCTGTCGAGTGAGTGCTTTGGCATGAAACTCTGAGTAACAGAAGAGATCTTTGGGTATACTGTTGCCGTGTGCCTGTTGTACTACGAAGAGTATACCCCGCCCTCAAGAGTGTGCAACTCTGTATGGATTTGCTATAGATGGGTTACTCCAATGGTGGCACGTGTGTGTGTGTTTGTGTATGTGTGTGTGTGTGTGTGTCACGCGGCATGTGCATATTGCCCTGTTTGCTCCGTCATCAAAGGAAGAAGATGCTGACGTAATTGTAGTTGGAGCAGGCATCCTAGGAAATGCCATGGCCACAAGCTTGGCACGAGATGGCCGTAAAGTCCTGTTGATCGAACGAGATTGGTCACAACCGGACAGAATAGTTGGTGAGCTACTCCAGCCGGGTGGCTTCAGGGCGCTCAAGAGGCTTGGCTTGCAAGGTACAAGTAACTCTCTTGTCCCTCTCTATCTCTCAGCCTGCCTAGCTGTATGTGTTCCCATTTGTCTGTCTGTCTGTTATTTTGGTGAGGCCACCTAGAATTAATTCGTTGTTTCGGGTCACTTCACTCATCCGTACCAGGGTCGGTCGGTCGGGTTTATTTTTTATTTTATTTTATTTTTATTTTGGTTACGTCCATGTGCATACATGTACATCGAATAGCTTTTGTCCATCTAGCCAGTCGATCAAATCTGACTGCAGTGTAGACAATCCAGCGCAGTCATGGTCCCATCAGATCCAGGTCCCCTCCAGGACCAGATCTTGGCCTCGCTGGCAAACGAGTCTGACGAGCAGCTCTCACCTTGAAAACTTCTGTAAATAGCGACAAGGTGGCGGAGCTGATGCTGTTTCAGGACCGATTGCGGATCGGAGATAGAAGACAACGTCATCACCAAGCACCTGTCATTTGGCTAGCCATGACCATTGATGACTGCTTCTGAGGGCGATATCTGGACATTAGGGTCGCGTGTGTACATAGTCTACAACTTGTAGTCTGTACATTTGCATCCACTATAAAAAAAAAATATTTTGCGGTCGGGTGAAAAAAGACGATCGGTCGGGTGACCCGAAACAACGAATTAATTCTGGATGGCCTGATGGAAAAATCATGGCCTTGGCTCCTTTCTCTTTGCTTCACATATTACAGAATGTGCCCGTCTCTAGTTGTTCTTGGTGTGGGGATACAAGACTGTCCTTTGTTTCTCTCTCTTTCTCTCTCCCTCTCCCTCTCCCCCTCCATCTCCCTCTACCTCTCCCTCTCCCTCTCCCTCTCCCTCTCTCTCTCTCTCTCTCTCTCTCTCTCTCTCTCTCTCTCTCTCTCTCTCTCCCTCTCTCTCTCTCTCTCTCTCTCTCTCTCTCTCTCTCTCTCTCTCTCTCTCTCTCTCTCTCTCTATCATGCCCAAACTTGATGGGTAGCCATTTTGGACTTGTTTACCCCCTTTGCGAACATGACTCTTTGTGCATGTGTGCTTCCCTGCTTGTGTCCTATGTATGCAGTATACATTATGTTATCTAACGTTACTTTGAAAACTTACGCGAAGTCACAGTATGCATGTATGCGGCAATGCTGTACTTACAGAGAGCCTGGATGGGAGTGACTGTCACCGCACACATGGCTATGTTGTGCATAACCGCGAGAGCAGCCAGAAAGTGGACCTCCTGTATCCAAGCGATGACCACACTGGAGAGACCATTGAGGGAAGAGCGTTTCACCACGGACGATTTGTTACTGGTCTGCGCCGGCTTTCGAAAGCCGAACAACTGTGAGCTACTGCCCATCTGTTATACCAATTTGTTTCTATAAAAATCTTTTAAAAAAAGTATTCTTTCTGTTCATTATAATATTATGAGGCGATGTATGCTGCTAAGTTCAAGACAGGTTAATGCATGTGATACTGTGTGCGTGTTGTGCGATATGTACAATCATGTTGTGCTGTACCTGGTAACGCAGAGCGAGTCTCCCTCTGTGCGGCAATATCTGGGTCAATTTAAACCGTTTGAATCTAAGCTGAACACGCCAGATCACAGTCTGTGTCAGGTTGCCATGCCGACTGTCTCAAGCTGTGCGCGTATTGCCATGTTTCCATGTTGTTATTGTGCACAGGGTCACACCCGTACACGGCAGCGCGCTGTCCCTGATTAGAGAAGGTGATCACGTGGTCGGCGTTGCGTGTCGTCTAAAGGATGACAGTGAAGTCAAAGTGAGCTAGCCCAGCTGCCCCATCCACACGCATGCATAGCTGCAGACAGAGTACAATAATACACGTACTGTCATTTCAGAAAAGTCTCAGCCATTACTCCCTACTGAGATCACACCATGTATGCCATCACAAATGTGTAGTTATCTGTGCATGTGTAGATCTACAGGCTGCACATCACTTGTCCATTACTGAGTTGTATTTGTTGGTAAGCACGTACCGTCTCCCCTTCCCCGCCAAACGGCACACCCATAATGTTATGTGCGGCCTATTCACTGGAGTTTATGCACCCCATCTCACTTGCACTGCCGGTTCAGGCCTCTTAGCATGCCACGGATCACATACGTGATCAGAAACCCCATGGGTGGTTGGGTGGTGTGTGGGGAGGGGCTGGGAATCCAGCGTAATTGTCAACTATTCTTGCGGTACGGCGAAGTGTTGTCTTTGCTACAGATGGAGTATACGTTTGGCCATTGTCTTAATTCTCTTTACCAGGAATTCCGTGCTCCACTAACGGTGGTTGCAGATGGCTGCTTCAGTAACTTGCGCAAGACGCTGGTATCGGCACGTCCGCAGAACAAATCGAACTTTGCTGGTCTTGTCATGCACAACTGTCCCCAAACGAGAGACCACTTCGCTGAAGTCATCTTAGCATCACCTGCACCGGTCTTGGTTTATCAGATCAGTTCCGACTCCACTCGCGTCCTTGTCGACATCCCTGGTCAGAAGATGCCAGCCGATGCCAAAACGTATCTACTGGAGACAGTGGCACCACAACTGCCTGGTACGTGGTGTAGTGTTGGTATGTATCCTTGGTAGTGAGTCCGCGCTAGTTATGTTGATTCCAATTCTGTCCTGTGTAATTGACTTCCAATAGTGTGCCAGTGAATCGTATCTTCATGTGCTGATTATCGAAGTAACACTTTGAGTACAGCATACTGTGTACATGTATCATGTGCCAATACTAATGTATCATATGCCAATACTAATGTATCATATGCCAATACTAATGTGTACATGTATCATATGCCAATACTAATGTGTACATGTATCATGTGCCAATACTAATGTCACGGATTTGCAGAGTAGCAGAGTAGCACTCGGAATAGTTAAACATCGGCTAGAGGCTGAGTTTTCCGCATCCATGGGAACGCTACCACCCTTCAAGGAGCAAGGCGCAGATGCACTCCTAAAGCGGTGGGAGGTGAGGAGACCAGACCCACCAAAGTGGTCAGAGACCGAGAATCCCATTCACTGCATTCATGCTTCCCTCGTGCAAGGGCACGAGTTCCCAATTAACTTTGGGTCGCAGCAAGGCTGGAAAAAAATCCTTCCGCTTCCACTCAGGACTTGAACCTGGTACCGTCTGTTTCTCAATCATGGTCTTAGACCATCCCACGACATCATGGCTGCCCGCAATGAATCATACATTGGTAAAATTACCTGCAGCGGGTACTATACTGACATGTTTCTTGTGCTTCTTACCCTCAGAACTATTGCACGGCCCATTCGTTGAAGCAGTGAGCACACAGGCAGTTCGGAGCATGCCAAACAGCTTTCTCCCGGCCGCTCCAGTACTACAGCCTGGTGCTCTGGTTCTTGGCGATGCGTTCAACATGCGTCATCCACTGACGGGTGCTGGAATGACTGTTGCTCTCCACGATGTGGAGTTCTGGCGGGATGAGCTCAAACAGCTAGCAGATCTGCACGATGTGGAGGCCGTGCTTGCAATTCAGCGCCGCTTCCACTGGCAACGCAAGATGTCGCACTCGTTTGTAGCCAACACCCTCGCGCAAGCGCTGTATGCTCTGTTTGCTGCTGGTGATGATGGTAAGCGTGTGCAAGCGTGTGCGCAGTGACGTAACTCATTCATCTGACCATGTGCTGTTGATATACAGTAACTACCATGATAGTAGAACTTCTCTGATGAGATGTACCCGCCGCATGGGCAGCAGGAAACTGTGTACTTCTTATCTCAGCCTGCTTTAGTATTGATCAATACACCCGGGCAAACAAACCATGGACACTATAATCATGCAATAGACGCACAGCAAGGGGGCCAGGCATGATACTTAGGCTCACGAAAATGTGAGCTACCGGCACAACGCTTGAAGAGTATGGGAGAGCTCACTCAGCAGCAGCAGCAGGATGCCGAACGCGATAGCCAACCAGTACATCAAGTAGATTGCATTATGATACGAACTGAATGAAGTCATGTGATATGATTCTGACATGATATCTTTTGATGTGATTCTCTCTTACCTGCGTTGTAGACAGCATGCGCAGCTTGAGGCGTGCTTGCTTCCAGTACTTCTTGTTGGGTGGTGACTGCGCTGCTGGGCCTATAAGTCTTTTATCAATGTAAGTACATGTACAGTGCCAGCACAGCTGTGAATATGAGCCTCTCAGTTATTGTGCTGCAATACGTTGGAGGGCATGGGTCTTTACCAATTCTACCCTGCCTTACCATAATTACAGGGGCGGATCCAGAGTTCAGCTGAGGGGAGGGCGCGGGTGATATTCATGACAGGGAACCCATGCGGTACATGTATTTTGTACACATTACGACATAGCGGCTATTGTACGTCATAGGCTTAGCGGTTATGTAGAATTACTATTTAGCACATGCACTCACTCCCACTTTTTCAACCACTTCATTGAGGACTCTGGCTGTAGTAGAACATAGCCGTACTACATTGAATTGTGTAAAGATAGTGCTTCAAAGCTCAAGACATGCTGAGATTGAGAACAATGGCAAAATAATAAAATATACGATTACTTGGATGGCCATGTCCAGCAGTAAGAATGGATGATGAGGTATTCACCTCGGGTTGATCCTTGTCGATGCAATGTAGGAAACGGGACGCACGGCGCACAAAAAACGCCTTCCTCGCCAGCCTTTCCGGAATAGGCAAGCCACTCAAGCCACTTCAGTAGCAGCGAGCGAGTGGAAGTACCGGTCTTTCGGCGGCTGTCGGGATAATCCCTACATGGCAACACCGTCTTCTTATCAGGCTTCCGGTTCCCAAGTATGTTGCGCTTTTCTGCATCGCTGAGAGTTGCATCGCCAATAGCTGCATCAACAGCATCCGAGTAACTTCGCTGCGTAGCAGTGCCACCAGCCACATTCGTGACAGTCACAACGTCGTCATCTGCGATAGTTTCAACAGGTAAACGCTCCTGACTCGCATCACTACTACTGACAGTCCCACCATCGTCGTCAGAATCTACTTCGGATTCCATTTGGGGAAGATCAGAGTCTGAGCAGACCTCGATCTCAGGATCTTCGCGGTGGTCCGAATTCTTCTCAAAAGACGGATCGCTCGACTGAGCATCTGACGAAGCGCAAGTTCGCTTTGCGAAAAATCCGTGGAGAGTTTGTTGGCTCCCTAGCCGCTTGGGCGGACGGTGCGCCATATTCTTCACCGACTTAGCTATACAAGTTTGTCAACTGAACACTAATTTCAAAACTAAAAGTCAACCAAAGTCTAAGAGAACAACTACTCCGTGTTCGGAAGAACTTTCTTATCTGACACTATAAACCAGGGAGTCGTATAGACCAGGGTCTATGACTCCCTGCTAGAAAATACTTGTCACAGCATGTGCAAACACTTACGCAACTGCCCATGTGCATGCACCAGGGAGTCGTAAAATGGTATTTTACGACTCCCTCAGTGGCATGCACTTAAAAAAAATCGAACTGTTTGAGGGGAGGGCGCGCGCCCACCGCGCCCTCTCCTAGATCCGCCACTGAATTATAACCTACCCTGCCCTACCCAGCACTGTCCTGATCTACCCTGCCATGTCCTACCGCAACCAGCCCTACCACCACCACCCCCCCCCCCCCCCCCCCTATATCCTGCACCGCACTTTCAAGCAATTTGCAGGTGATAATCCGAAAGGTGCGTGCCAGAAATTCCCGGTATCCTTCTTGGCATCTTTGCATGGGTTACTAAGTTAGTGTTGGGGCTGTCAGTAATAATCAATAATGAGTAACTTGTGCCCTCTGTTTTGTCTGGTTTGTGCCATGAGGTTAGTTTGCATCCAGACCCATGGACACTGATTCGTCATTACATCGCTGTGTGCCTGTACGGTGTATACCTTGATACCATGGACTTTCCAATGTGGAAAAGACCAGTGCTGGCACCCTGGATTGCTTGCAAGCTGATATGGGCAAGTTGTCGGGTCATGCTGCCGCTTGCTTTTAGCGAACTGCATTTTGCAAAATAGTGACTTGAACAAGACTGATCTTTGTACCCAGGATGAGGTAAATTATCTGTTATTTAAAAGTTCTATAGAGCGGGTTGGCTTCCCTCAGAGTTAGCTGAATGTAGTATTTATGTCTGTGCTACTGCCTGGGTTCAACGGTAGAATCATTCTCTTTATGTCAGGCTTGGCCTTCATGTTCCACGTTATCAATGAATGCAGTTTTCACGTACCTGTAAACCAGATTCTTATAGCCCAACATCACAGTGCAGCTGCTTACTTTGCAAAGGAGCTTTGATTTCCATGAAGTTCTGACCAGTTGTACTTTTTTCTATTTTTCTTTTTCATTCAATTTTAATCGATATTTATTAGACTCTCCGAAGGCAAATGGATGTCCATCGTGGGAGTATTTTAGAGCATGGGTTGAAGTTCAACTTAGCATTGTATGGAGCATTTGGCAGAAATAACTCTTGGGAGTCCTGCATCTAGTGAATTCCGTACTCAACTGCCTATTCACCGTACCTCACTCCAATCAGTTTGTGTTCCAAGAATTCCTGGCTTCATTTAATTTACCCTCGCCTCTTCATGGCTGGCCTTTTGCATAACTGAAGTATTTTTGGGGTAAAATACACAAGCGTGCCATCATCAAGATGTTGTCTGTGTGCCATTGAAGGAGCATCCTTATGAGCATTACAGGTTTATGGCAGTCGTCATGGGGTCCTTCTAAACTAGCTTGTAGTGACATGGGGTGTAGTATTCAGTTGTTATAATTAGTGTTAGTAGATACTAGGTCTGTGACTGTGTGGTTTGACTCAGTCTGTATGTTGTGTAGTGTGACCCACTGAGGCCCAGACCTGTTGCCTGTTGCCAGTGTTGGTAAGGCATAATAATTATTATTATCTATGACGAGAAGGCTATGCTATGTTCAGTCTTGCAGCAAACACTGCACACAATCATCATACTAGGCTACAATCATGATTGTACTAGTTATGATTACTAGTATTAATAGGTTTTTCATTTGACCCGACGAGACCACACGACGCTTGCAGACCACAGCACGAACAGTTCACCAGCCACACTCCACGAAAGCAAGTAGTGTTACTCCTGACAAGTCTTGTTTCGTTCCATAAAGTTGACGGGGAACTCATCAGAGGAGAAGCAGTTGTTGAATGAAGGGGTTAAGCTGAATAATGCTATTTTATAGAGAAGATACCGGCGCAAGGTGTAAACCCTCAACTAACTCACATATATGACAAATCAACACAAAAGGAATAGTGCAGAATGGAGGTGTTATGAACCCTACCAAACACAACAATCACAAGTGCTAAATCAATCACAATCATCCTCTGATGAGTTCCCCGTCAACTTTATGGAACGAAACAAGACTTGTCAGGAGTAACACTACTAGCTTTCGTGGAGTGTGGCTGGTGAACTGTTCGTGCTGTGGTCTGCAAGCGTCGTGTGGTCTCGTCGGGTCAAATGAAAAACCTATTACTACTATTTGACGGACCTAATGAAGATGGCAACAAAGAATTTTGATTACTAGTATGTTGATAGTAGTCTACATGCAGAGCTCATGAGTCATGATATGAGATGATGAGGCAAGCTGTCAAGCTAGCTGTAGTAGTACTAGTACTGTAGTAGTCTACGACTGGTAGTTCAGACACAGTAAAAGATGACGACGTCAACTCGCTTTCACTTCAGTGGTTTCATCAATGACTATGTTCACGTGCCGACGCACCGACGATACCGGATAGCTAGTTTGTAGCCCGGACAGCACCGAGAATGCAATATTTACCTGTTCCAGTTTTACCGACACCAGAAAAGAAACATTGGTTGTTCGCCGAACAACAATTCATGCTTCGCAGGACTTGCTGTAACTGGGCTGCTTAGCGCTCGTCGGTGCCACCTTGGATAATCCCAGCGTTTGTGGATCGAGATTCGATGTTCCTGAGTTTGGCTGCAAGTTGGGAATTGGCGGCCGTGTCAGTTCTGAATGGCGCATAGCCGGTAGAGTGTCCAGAGCCGTATTCAACCATTCATTCGGGAAATCGGTTTGTAACTTTCTTCTTCAAAAGTACCGTCCGGTGGAACACATCAGTATACTCTGTCTCGGCAAGAATGGCACGTTCCAAGGACATCGCTATCGTTGCTCACTCTGTGGCTATGGTCGTCGTCTTATCGTTTGTCATGCTACCCTCCGGTACTGGTCAAGTTGTGTCTCAGTCGCTGACCGTGTTGAATGCTGGTACGGACAGTGATGATGCTGACAATGCAGGACAGCGACGATCAGTTGACCCTCCAAACCTACCATTCAGCAGCACGGTCAACATGCTTGTAGGAACAGGTAAGACCACTACTAGGACTGAGAGAGAGAGAGAGAGTTTTCCTCTTCAACTCCTTGTTGTTGTTGTTGTTGTTGTTGCTGTTGCTGTTGCTGTTGCTGTTGCTGTTGCTGTTGCTGTTGCTGTTGCTGTTGCTGTTGCTGTTGCTGTTGCTGTTGCTGTTGCTGTTGCTGCTGCTGCTGCTGCTGCTGCTGCTGCTGCTGCTGCTGCTGCTGCTGCTGCTGCTGCTGCTGCTGCTGCAGCCGCTGCCGCTGTCGCTGTCGTTGTCGTTGTTGTATACTTTCAAAATATAAACGAATAATAGAGAGAGAGAGGTATGGCCATTGGGGGTTTCCAAATGTCACAACCTGCACCAGCACAGTCAACCCGGTTGACGTACAAGTAACAAAATCAATTGACATGTTTTCGACTTCGACAGCATGTTACAAGGCGAGGACGCGCAGTGCTCCTGACTACAACCATAACCCGGTTGGCAGAGTCCCGGCAACCAGTGTTTACTACAAAAACAATCATGTGTATCATGATTGTTTTGTATTTTTGTAGTCAACACTGGTCGCTGTAATGGGCCATTCACACTTCGCCCAATAATACGTGACGTACATGACGTTTTCATCCGAATAGGAATGACAACAAGGAACATGGCAGGAAAATCAAAACGCATGATCCGAAAATGTAGACGACATATCCAGAACCCTGTACGAACAGCCGTACGAATCGTGTGTACATGCCTGTGTGAATGCACTTGCATGAAAACGACGCTTAGTACGTAGAATTTCAAAAAGTGATGCGTATTGAATACGGTGGAGATTGGATATAATGACACTCCTTCGGGAGAGAACAAAATGTCAATATTCTATCTTCACAAAGGACTTATTGAACGACTTGGGCAACAGAATTGTGTCTCTAAACTCACTCTGTCGTTATAAGCAAGGTTGTTATATCCAATCTCGCCTGTAGCCTATATCAAGAGTACATAACCAAGAGTGTGCAACTCGACGATTCCCCAGCCCACGGCGGAATTTTTTTATGACATTAGTCTTTGGCGGCTGTTTGGCTCGCTGATGCCATCATGCGTAGCCAGATATCAAAGTACAAAGAATCTGTACATCACAGCTACAGTAGTCGAAGCAGAACAACGGACGATAGATCGATGTGTCTTGAACCTGACGAACTGTCACCGTATCTACAAAACAAGCGCGGGAAAGCATACCCAGCTCAAGATAGAAGTTGCACACTCTTGGTTATGTACTCTTGCCTATATTTAATTAAACATGAGAATTGTTGAAACAGAAAAAGAAAGAAAAAAATGCATTGGCCGGGAATCGAACCCGGGCCCCCCGCGTGGCAGGCGAGGATTCTACCACTGAACCACCAATGCAGCCATGGTATGTGAGGACAAACGGTTGGGTCACAACTACTCAACACTCAACAGTTTGAGATTGAGGAACACAGGGTAGAATATGACAGTATGACGACAAGAGACAAGTCAAAAAAGTTCGAACCAGGTTTAATATGAACTTTGCAAGGAAAAAGGGTTGATTAAGAAAAAGCCTAGTTCACAATGCACACGGCACTGATTTATTATTTATTTATTTATTTCTGCACCTCGTGGCATGTCAAGACATTCTATTTATTTTTATTTATTTATTTATTTATTTATTTCTGCACCTCGTGGCATGTCAAGACAGCCAATTGAATTGAGGAGAGGGTGAGACCAACCACGGAAGAAGAGAAAAAAAGAAAATTAAGAGCACGTACACAAAGTGGGAAGGGATTAGCAACTTACAAAGCAATGGGATGCTCAGCGAGCTATGCAGCGGAAGTGGTGACTGTGACTTTGTTTACTGGGAGATACTGAAGTGCTGTCTGACGAGGGTACGGAATTTGGGCATATCTGGAGCTTGTCTAACACTGGGAGGCAGTTGGAGCCACGTGGAGTAGGAGGAAAAGAAAGGGGAATTTACGAATAGGGTAGACCTAGCTAGGGGGAGACGAACGCAGCTTCGGGTGGTGCCACCTGAATTGAACCAATTAAGGGACTGTAAATGAGCAGGGTGCTGGTCAAGGAAAATTGAATGCGCCAGGGTGCACTTGGAAGCATCAAGGTAATGTTGCAGAGTGGTAGTGGATGCAGCAGCATACAAGTCTAGATTTGAGGTATAACGATCAGTACGGAATATGATTCGCAGTATACGGCGATGGAGAACTTCTAATTTACCTATGTGGGTTTTGTTAATGGTGGACCAGGCAGGGAAGCCGTACGTGAAGAGGGGAAGAATGTATGATTTATAAAAATTAATCCGGCAATTTTTGGGCAAATGGGACAAGTGACTTGACATTATGCCGACAGATCGGCATACTTTGGACGACACATGATCAGCATGGTGAGACCAGGAGAGGGCGGAATCTATGACAATGCCAAGGTGTTTATGGTGGGGCGCTACAGAGATAGGGTGACCGGGATCATCGGGAAAGTGGAAGATGGGCACTGGATCTGTGGGAGGGGGAAACAGGAGGAGCTCGGTTTTGGTCACATTTGGCTTAAGGTACCAAGTGCTCATCCAGTGAACAATGTCGTTGATACAGGTCTGAACTTTGGGGTACAGGGTGGCGTGAGATGGGGAGGAAGCAAGGACAGTGGTATCATCTGCAAACAAAGAAATATTGGGAATTGAATAGGGGAGGTCATTAACGTATGTGAGGAAGAGCAGGGGACCTAAAATGGAGCCCTGGGGCACTCCGGATGTCACAGACTCGGGGTCAGATAAGGTTCCATTTACTGTGACGCACTGATTTCGGTCCAAGAGGTAGCTAGTTATCCAGGCGAGTAGGGAGCCGGAGACACCATGGGCACGAAGTTTGGCGATCAGGCCCTTGTGCCACACGGTGTCGAAGGCCTTGGAGAGGTCGAAGAAACAGATGCAGGAGACCTGCCGCTGGTCTTTTAGGGAGCAGAGGTCTTGGATTATGCGGGATAATTGCAGGGATGTGTTGTCCTTACGACGGAAGCCAGATTGTGCGGGGTGAAGAAGAGGGGAGATATGGTCGTACAAGCGGTCGTACACTATTCTCTCTAGCAGTTTGGAGACGCAGGACAGGAGGGAGATTGGTCGGTAATTAGACGGGTTGTTCTTGTCGCCTTTATTTTTGTACACTGGAATGACAGTGGCTGACTTCCATCGTGACGGGAATGTGCCGGATGAGAGGGAAAGGTTAAAAAGAATGGAGAGTGGGCGGGCAATTGAGTAGCTCAGTTTCCTGAGGATCTCATTGGTGATCCTATCAGCTCCGGGGGATTTGTTCAGAGGCAGTCTTGCAATATACTTGTGAACAGTCGATGAGGTGATGATCAGGGAGTGCAATGTAGTTGCTGGTGGAGGTAGAGAGGAAATAGTGGGAATAGGAGCATCGGGATCAACCTGTAAGCCAGCACTAACGAAGTGGCGGTTCAATAAGTTACCAATGGATGCCGGAGAGGTGCTTGTTCGACCATTGGGGCCCACCATCTTCGAAGGTATAACCCGGGCGCTGGTAGGATTTCGCAGTTGACGAATAAGCACAGGGAGGGATGGGAGGCGAGGGTTTGTGGGAGATATCGTGGCACGGAGGTTGCGGATGTAGCAGCGATGGCAGGATCTGGAAAGGCATTTTACATAGTTACGTTGGTGTTTGTATTTGTTGAAATTTGTAGGGGATGGGTATTTCCGGTAGATGCTGTAGAGATCGCTCTTGACTTTAATAGCTGCTTTCAGTGATGGAGTCATCCAGGGGCAGGGTTTGTGGCGTGATTTCCGACGAGGAGGTGAGGATCTTCCTATATATAGGTCCAAGGCACCTTCAAGGATGTCAGTGAATGCGGAGACAGCCGTGTCGATGCAGTGGGGGGCAAGGACCTGAGACCAGGGTACAGCTGCGAGAAAAACATTCATGGCATTCCACATGTTATCCGTGGCACTCAGGACATTGTATTTTTGTGTAGATGGTGGGCTACGGCAGGTGCTGGCTGCTGTGGGGGAAGACTTTGAGGAGGAGAACTCAGCCAGCAGGACGGCATGGTCTGATGCGCCAAGAGGAGCCAGGTGTTGAATGTGGTTGAGTTGGTTAGGGATGTTGCTCGCGATAAGGTCTAGACAGCTGCCAAGTCCATTCGAGCGGAGGTGGGTGGGAAAGGTTACCGATTGGGTCAAATTATAGCATGAGAAGAGGTTGTCAAGACTCAGACCCTGTGCATCCGTTTGGTCAGTTGAGCACCAGCCGGAATACCTACAGTTGAAGTCGCCTGATATCACAAGGGCTTCGGGCTTCCTTTGTGTTGGTTGCAGGGCTATTTGGAGGCGGTCGAGAAAAGTCGAGAAGTCATCCGTCGACGGGGAAGGAGCACGGTAGATGCAGGCTACTGATAGGTGGGTTGTTGGCAGGTCAGAAGGTGAGACAAGCTTATGTTCAGCGAGTGTAAGCCGAAGTGCTAGCGCTTCCAAGCCCGGTTGCTGAAAATCCGGTAGCTGATCAATGGAAGTGCACAGACCTTCACGAACTAAGATTAGAACTCCTCCATACCCCCTGTGTGGGTCACGGTTCTGTCTATTTTCTAAAACAGGTCGGTCTCGACGGAAGCATTCATAGTGTGGCACGTGGAAAGCTTGTGTGGGAGTTAGCCAGGTCTCTGTGATGCATACTACGCTGGGTGTGTGATCTTCACAGATTTGAATGAGTTCGCCAGACTTGTTTGCTATGGAGCGAGCATTAAGGACACAGATTGTAAGTCGGTGAGTAGCAGCATGTACAGAATGGGGGAAGAAAGGTGGGGCAAGAGCGTTGAGAGGCGCAGGGGTTGAAGTGGAAGAGGAGGGATAAAGGTTACGCATTGGAAGCTGGCTTCGTCACTTTGGGGCTGTCCGCAAAACGCCACTTGCGTACTGAGTGGCTGATGGCTTCGGGCCAGAAGGCTCTGTCTAGTACACGCTCTTCATGTTCTGCAGCCACAGTGACTCTGGCATACGATGTGCCAAGGTATTTGGACTCCATGACGGAGCAATTTAATACCTCCACGTCCCTCGCTTCGCACCAGTCTCTGATGGAGTGAGCGTTGCAACCGCTGTTGATGCTTCCAACGTAGAGCACAAGTTTGTTGATGGGCACCACCCCTGTCAGGACGCACGGATCAGCAGGTTCCGTGTTAGGTGATTCCTTCACGTACCGAGAGGTTATAGTAGCCCGCAGAGCTTTGGATACGCTGTCCGTGAATTTGTCCTGCCGTCCTTTTCGTCTATGGTTCACCTCTTTCCACGTGTTCTGTGTTGGCTCTGTACTACATATGCCAGTGACCCCTGCTTCACAGCATTGTGTGTCGGCTGCGTGGACTGTACAACTACAAGTATCGCTGGTGCATGCAGCACACATTGGGCTTTGTTGGGCAGGCTGGGTCTGGGTACTACTTGGACTCGTACCTTGTGGTGTTGCAGCATGCTGGGTGCGTACGGTATTACTGTAGGACTTCGCAGCTGGAGGTCCCATGGCCACGTTTTGTTGGGATGTGTACGTGGGTACGGTGTGTGGTAAGGGGTCAGGGATGGAACACTTCTGTTGACGAAGCTCTACTACTTCACGCCTCAGCTCTTGGATTTCCAATTTCAGGGCCAACATTGTGCTGTCTCTATCTTCCCTCGACATAACAATCTCCTTGGACAAGGTTGAAACACATGATACAAGGCTAGACAATTGTTCCAACGTACCGTTTGGACTTGCTGGCTGCGGCAGCACTCCCACGCCCATCTTCCGGAGTTCTTTGACGAGTTCTGGGCGAGAAAGGCTTGAGGGTTGGTCTACTGATTTCCGCTCGCCCAGGTCAATTAGGTCCTTGAATCCCACCAGGGCTAGGTCTAGATTCTCATCAAGTGACATCGTAAGGTACACAAAGGTTTGGTCACTGCTTAAGGGATGCTGTAGGAGTGCCGCTGAGGCTGATCCTCAGAGCACGAAAACCGCCAACCGTCCCCAAAAAAAGGATGACCGCGACATTCGGTACTCTTTGTAGTTGTACTTCTGTACTGTTGAGCTATCCGAATTCAAATAAACATTAAAAAAAAAAAAAGACAGCCAATTGAATTGAGGAGAGGGTGAGACCAACCACGATGGTGGGGGACGCGTGAGCTTGTCGGGAAGCCAGAGGCCAGCTGCAAAATCCGGCTGTAGGATTTATACGACACACGATGTACAGTCAACTTCGCTTATAACGACTGCGGATATAACGACAATTCGCGAATAACGACAGAGTTTCCATGCCCAGAGCACAGTCCATTCTACCTGAATACATTATAATGAGACTTCGGGTATAACGACACTTCGCGAATAACGACACTTTTCTGATGCCCCGCCGAGTGTCGTTATACGCAAAGTTGACTGTAGCAGTGGATGCAGTGTTTAAAACATCGATCAGCGCTAGACGTTAGGCACGGCTAGAGACCTACAGTCCATTCAGAAAAAGATGGACTTCTAGCTTTTGGCCATAAATGGGTCAAACTTTGAGTTTTTTTAGAATTTTTTTCTGCAATCCCCTATGGAATCCTCTTCCAATTATGTTTCTGAAGTTTTTTTGTCCAAAAAGCAAGCCATAACAAGAATAGAATTTCGGCCAGGTTTTGCCCCAACAGCACTGAATTGGGAAAAACCATAAAAATCCAGGCCGTTTGACCCCGCCTGCAAACGTGCATTGTGCGGTTCGAACCCCAGTTCAGGTACCCTTTTTGGACCCTTTTTCAAATTTCAAATTTCGCAGCACTGCACTGTGTACGATGAAATCACGAAAAATCGCCAAATACGGGAGCTCGCCAGAGCCAGAGCCCATCTTTTTATGAATGGACTGTAGGTATGCTCAATATTTTCCAGTCCATCCATGTAAACTGTTGAGTACTAATATAGTTGTGTGCGAGCTATATGTTCTTGGATTCCATGTCTGCATTGGTGGTTCAGTGGTAGAATCCTCGCCTGCCACGCGGGGTTCGATTCCCGGCCAATGCATTTTCCTTTTTTTTTATCACAAGAAGATCCTCCCATTCCAGTCCACTTCGAAGTAGATACATGTAGATCCGACTTTTTTAATTTTTTTATACTCAGATTTGCACAGTCCAGCAGTGAACAGAATGGGAAGGCAGAACCAAGGGGAGACATGACAATACAGCGGGAAGCCGGAGCAGCGTACTGGTGAATTGGGCCTACCCGTCCCCCGACCATGGGTCTCGGGTTCAGCGGTAGGACCAAGACTTCCAAGCATTCTAGTCCACAGCTGTACTGGTATCTTTCGTGCAGACCCTTCAATCATGCTGCAACTCCACAAGAGCTCTCTCAGTTCCTGAAAAAACATCCGGTACACAACCCCTCTGCCTGCACACCAGGGAGATATTATTGATACCCTGCCCACTGAATGGCCAATCTGCTGACAATCTGCTGACAATCTGCTGACTTCATCATGGCATGATTATCATGTGACATGGGAGAACTCTCGTTTCCCCGGAATCATTATAATCTTAGACAAGCTCACCGTGTCAGCCTGCAGACAAAGCTGGATGATAAATCGCAGCGTTCAAACCCTGTTGAACATGAGAGAATGCAGTGTGTGGTGCTTTTGCAGTGGATTATGCGAGCAATATAATATTATACTGTTCTATAGCCGCTGATTTCCTAAGTCCTGGGGGGATCTACTATTAGGACTCCACCCGTACCCCTTCCATTTCCTCCTCTTCCCCATCCTCATCTTCATCCTCATCTTCATCCTCCCTCCCTCCCTCCTCCTCCTTTCTACTCCTTGTCCTTATCCTCTCCTCCCCATCTTCCTCCTCCTCCTCCTCATCCATCCGACTCCGACTCCTCCTCATCCTCCATCTCCGGCTCCTCCGACTCCTCCGTTATCATCCTCCCCTCCTCCTCCTCCCCCTCCCCCTTCATCCTCATCCATATATTCATCCATCCTCCTCCTCCTCCTCATCCTCCATCTCCGGCTCCTCCGACTCCTCATCCTCCAACTCCTCCTCCTCCTCCTCCTCCTCTTCCTCCTTCTGTAGTTTTCGGTTTGGTTATTACATGTGAAAACTCCTCCGTCCTCATCATCAACACCACTGGCCAACAAAGAGATCACCTCGAGCGGATTCAATGGCAAGCTGTACTTATCTGCTCCCGGCTACCCCTGTTTGCACACGCATCTCTTGATATACCATTCTTCATTCTCTGCATCAGTTCCTTATTGGCAGCATACCAGCGTGGAATAATAAAATTACCCAGCACACCACACCACAAGCTGTTACTTGCAGCGAACAACATAGTTACGTGTGAAATACTTATATCCGGTGCGGCTGATATCCTGTTCTAGAGTGGTTGAGATGGAGGTGTGTTCTTAGGAGGAAGAACAATTTGTTCCATTGACAGATTGCAGTATTTCACACTAAGAAACCTTAACTTTAGGCATCAAATCCACTCCTAGCACTATTGTGTTTAGGCATCAAATCCACTCCTAGCACTATTGTGTTTAGGCATCACTAATCCACTCCTAGCACTGCACTATTGTGTTTTGAGTGTGGGCAGCAGCCCTACTACTGTTGCAATATGCTGCCGCATTTGCGGGAATTTTCCAAAGAGGTAATTGAGCTGCTCTATGCGGTGCAAAGCATAGCAATAAAACAGTGCATGGGTTTGTTGATGGTCATGTGTTGCCTCCTTGCCGTTTGTCGATATCACGTACAGGATATAGTATCTAGTTACAATGATGGAGAGTTACTCTTAACTCATATCCATAATTATGTCCTTTTCCTTTCTACATTCATGTGCAGGAGGTGATGGTTTCGGTGTAGGTGGTGATCCACCTGGAGTTCAGGTTCCGTTTGGTGCGTTACGTCTGTCTCCTGACACGGCATTGGACAACGTAGCGTTTGGACCACACCACTTTGGAGGATACCATCACTGTAAGGCCTATTAGTACATTATGGTACGCGTGCTGCTACAAAGTACAAGTAGATATACTGGTAGTGTGAATAACTGTGCCAGTGTTTGTTGTGTGCATGCCAGAAGTATGCGTGGATCCCGAAGCTCCTTGCGAAGATGCACCTTTGCCTGTTTGTGTGTGTGTGTGTGTGTGTTTGTGTGTGTGTGTGTGTGTGCGTGCGTGCGTGCGTGGGTGCGTGCGTGCGTGCGTGCCCCGGCTACATGTTCTCTCCTGTCGGCCCCTCGCACAAGGGGACATGTAACCGGAAACAGCAATGTTCAGGACAGGCCAGTATGTGTGTGTGTGTGTGTGTTGTTTTGTGCTCCTTGGGAGCAGGTTACACTTTCTGAGCTCCGTGTTCTTGGCTTTCTCCCAAGTCTTCTGCCTGCCCAGGGCGACTCTGGCGTAGCCAGAGTCGACCCTGGAGCACCCTCGCACACTGCCAAGGTAGTGCTGCATGATTGGAGCGCGGAATCGCGATGTAGCTTGCAGGACAATTTACTTTGATATTGTCACTGCTGCGTCGGCCGTGGTCCACCACTCGCAGTGGAGTAGCTGTCCCTCGAGTGCTGTGAAGAATCCAAGCTCGAAGAATGCAGTGGTGGGAATTGCGGATTGGCTGGTGGAGTGCTGGAACAACTCGTTGTTTTCAGTGGAGTGGACGAGCGAGTGCGGAGAGGAAGGTCCCAATGGCGGAATGGTGGGAATTGAAACTTCAATCTTTCGTCGTCATGAGTGCACTGGTCAAGCGTTGTGGAAGTCTGTCGGATTTGTGAGGCCTTGCCCTGCCGCTTACATCGTCAACGTGGAAGAACTGCTAGTGGAGTCCTGGTGGGATTTCGGATGCCCACACTCCTTTTGCTTGGTGGATTCTTTCGTGGACAGTTGTATTTCTCGCCGGCCGAGCGCAGCGAGATAGGCGAGAAATGATTTCTCGCGAAATATTTTCAGTTGCAAATATGGCATCTGGTGTGTTCTTTGTTGTCGCTTCTTTTCCTGACTTCTTCAGTCAGTTTTGAGTCTCACCAGTGTCCCCGCCCTCCCACCCTTTATTTCTGTGCATATTATCAATGCTTTTTATCACTGTTTGCCGTGATGTGCTTGCCATGCCTACATGATGCCTAATCGCCATTGGGGATATACACCCGGTTTTTTCCCTCACAAATGCGTCCGTCGGCGCAAGGGTTTTTTCCCGGCTGGCTCGGTCCAGGAAAATTAATCTGACGGTCCCAAGTGGTTCTGCATCATGGCCTATTTCTGCTATCCACTGGCACGACTATTCTATCTGAGACACTCTGTTCTCAGTCCTTGCTTGCTTCCATACCTCACTCGTTATCCGGTTCACATCTGGCTGCGGCCAACTACCCTTCACTTTGTGTGTTGTCGCTATTGCTGTCTATGTCTCTGTGTATGCCAGTATATGTGGAGCGAGAAGTGTTTTTTCGTGACGTGAGATTTTTGAATTTTTTTTCCTTCCTGTTCATTTTCAGTCGTTGGCACTGTAGCTGTCAGGTTGTTGTTACAGTACAGCAGTCGTCCGTTCTGCTCCATTGTTTCATCTGTTTTGCCAGTTCTGCTAGCTGATTCTATTTATTTGCCACTGCCCCTCATAGTGCTCATGCTTGGGTGGAGGGCGGCGTGACCCGTTTAGGGTAGCTGTATCATAGTAGTAGTAGTAGTAGTGTGTGTTTGTGTGTGTGTGTGTGTGTGTGTGTGTGTGTGTGCGTTTGTGTGTTCCTGCAGCTGATAACGAGATACGTTGCTTCTCACACACGCACATGGTCGGGCCTGGCGTTCTGGACTTTGGCAACATTGGCACCATGGCGACACGTTCCGTTCAAAGCAGCATGTTCAGTAACTATGGATACCGTTCCAAGTTCAAACATGCCAATGAAACAGCAATGCCAGGTACACACTGATGTGCACGCTTGTATGTGTATGCCGCACTCTTGTATGCTGCTACGTGAGCATAGCTGTTGATCAAGCCAGTTTGTGTCATGTGACTACATGTTCGCTTCTGATCGAGCCACACGATCACCTGGCGTACATTACTAGTAGTCATTTAGATCACATGCATGCAAGTTAATGGCATGTGTGCACTGAGCAAGGCAATGATCATGACGGTGGTTGACCACTCTTTGTCTGCATGTATATTATGTAGGCTACTACCGGGTACTGCTGGATGATGCACAAGTCATTGCTGAGCTGACTGCTTGCGGCTCCCATGCAGGTGAGACCAGTACAATGTGTTAGCATGACCATTGTGATGTGATACTGACTCGGTTGGTACGCATGATCCTGACATTCACAATAGCGAGAGTTCCCAGACTATCCTGACCGATTCAATACTAGTACATGTATGGTGTTGCTACTGCAGATTTAATGATACTAGGAAGTTCAGGTACCTTGTCTGTAGTACTGCTATGCCCTGTAGGCCAGTATATTCATGGAACAGGTTCTGGTGATAACTTGCACCGGACTGTATGATGTCTAATTGTCTAATTGTCTATGCACATGAATGATGGTGTAGTTATTGGAACCGCGGAATACTGATTAACCGGATTTTTAGTAATCCTGCTAGGCTTGGAACGAGTTGTGGCAGCCCGAGAGAGAAAGAGAGTGCCCGGTATACCTCACCCCCCCCCCCCCCCCCCCCCCGGTGCAGAGCCTTATACACATACAGAGAAGGGCAAAGAGAATGCTGTAGCAGCTGTAACTCTGAGTTTCATGCACAAAGCAATCACCAGACAGTGTGCATCACATGACCTGTGCGTCACATGACCTGTGCATCACATGACCTTTGCGTCACATGCCCTGTGCGTCACATGACCTGTACATCACATGACCTGTGCATCACATGACCTGTACATCACATGACCTGTGCATCACATGACTACTGTACTTTGGTGATTGCCTCTGCATGGTCGTCATGATACTTGTTGCAGGTATTCACCGCTACAGCAGTACAGGTAGCATGCCTGCAAGCCATGATCAGCCGATGGTGATTCTCTTTGATCCTTCACACGCGCTCACCCCGGTTAGTAGTGTAGGTGAGCGTGTTACTCACCCGTCCAGCTCCATTGGAATGTGGATGGTCCTGGACTCAGTGGGAGAAACAGTGGTCGCTTTCCAAAAATAGATAATGCTAAGCATTCTAGTACATTGCAGATTGGGTATAACGGTCAACCTTGCGCCCTTGTGACCTCGACTTCAACGTTGTGCTCTGCTACCACTATTCTCCATAGCAAGCCCTTTCCAGAGACTGAGTCGAATGAGAGATGGAATATAGTGACTGCATTATAATGATCTCCCAAAGTGGCTTATGCAAGCCCCACTGTAATGCAGTGTAACGTTGTCTTGGGAATGTACATGACATGTATTACCGGGGTAATATGGGTGTTGTTCCAGATCATTGTGCAGCTACATGTATGTAGCCCCTACTTGGTCAGATCAGTGTGGCAGCTAACTGGTATCTTGCCCCCAGGCCAGATGGTCAGATGTGCTACATATAGCTTGCATTCAATGAATGTGGATGTTACTTCAACATTTACCATTTTCACCTGCAGCAGCTTTGGAGCAGTCTGTACAGTCTGCACAGTTGTCACCAGTTTAGCTGCATGGCTTGGTGATCCACTGATCTAACACCCCAAGATCTCAAGTTGACGGTTTTCATGAATACATGTATACCTAACTTCACTTAGTGACACCACTTTCCACCATTTTCGGCTTGCTCCTGGTAATTGTCTGTGTCACGTGTCTGTGTGCTTCACCATGATTGCCAGGGTGGCTGCAATGGTAGCTTTGTCGAATACAACCATACTACCCAGGAAGTGACTGGCTGGATGTTAAATCAAGGTACTGTATACATGTACCTAGCTCTGCATGCCATGCAATGTGCCTAGCGCTGCATGCCATGCAATGTGCCTAGCGCTGCATGCCATGCAATGTGCCTAGCGCTGCATGCCATGCAATGGCCGCGGCTCCAATTCTATACTGTAGTGTGTAACGGTCTGCGGCAAGTTGGCAAGGCTGGCTTCCTGGCTTCCTGTTACAAGATGTATACCGTAAAGTACCGTTGATCCTCCCCCACGCCATGTCGCTTCCCAGCTGGGTTTTCGGCAGGGAGCAGGAATTAGATCAAGGCTGTCAAGTGCAGTACGATGTACAACAACGTAGAGGATCAGACTCGATGTGCTGGATTGTGCACATTTTCATCCTGGATCGGCACGTATTGTGTACAGCAGTGCATGCGTCGGTTCAACATCGTATTTCGTTGTATACGCCGAAGTCGCTTCACAGGTAGAACATCGACAGGGGGCGGGAATTAGAGAGGTGGCGGATCAACGGTACTTTACGGTATATTCGAGTGCTGAACAGCTGTATGTATGTTGTGGTCAATAACCAAAGTGCCGTGACATGGCCGATTTAAAAGAGGTTTCCAAGTGCAGCGGTTGTGCTACAGGTACATAGCAGGCATATCCTGCTTGTGCTCTCTCTCTCTATTGCTGAGAGAAAGACTTCTATTCTTTGTTGATTGAAGGTAATCGGCCAGGTGCACAGTGCACACAACCTGTAGGATGAAATGGGTGTTGCACTGTTTTGTCTTAGATCTGCACAGCACCAAACAGTCTCTTGAAATCACCCATTTTTGTTCAGAACATGTGTGCAGGTGACATCACAATGGGTTGATTCAACTTGATTGTGCATGCTGTGATGTGCTGACTGTTTGATACGATGCACAGGTAGTCTGACTCGGCGTAACGGTCACGGCGTGTATATCTACTTTGCTGCTCGCATGTCAGCGATGAGTGATGATACTATTCATGGTCACGGTATCGGTGTTGGGGCAGCAGCAGCTGGTATACCCGTAGTTAGCAGTTATGGAACTTGGAACACAACAGGTGTGTACAATGGTTCAGCGAGTAGCAGCGCTGAAGGAGCAGCTTCTAATGGTTTCTTCATCACGGGTAAGTGGCTTCCCAACAGCGGCTCCATCTTACTACAGACACATCCATGCTGAAAAACATGACATGTTGCTAAGCTGTGACAATAAACTGTGGTTGACAACGCATGGGTTAGTCTACTGTATTGCTTCAATTACAACCAAAATGCCCTTACAAGACATCACACCTGTTCGCATCCACCTTGAGTCACAGTCACGCTAGGCCTGTACAATACTTGTCGATCACTAGTATAGTCGGTATGCTAAACTGCTGTATGTACTCCCGTATCGCCAGTGCCCACTGCTATTTATGAGCGACTTGGTAATAGTTGTGCATTCCAGTTTGCTTACAGTGTCACAAGACATTCCTGTGGAGATAAGCATTGCCATCAGCTTCATCAGCATGAAACAGGTAAGTTGACTCTCTTACTTTAACCGTCCAAAAAGACAAGGATGGACAGAGTGCAGTATAATTACCCTTATCCAGGCACGTTGAGACCAGGCACTGCCCGGTATAGCTAGGAATTGCCCCTAGCTCCGAACATGTAACGTATGTCAGTATGTCATACTGATTGCATGCAAGTAATGCCGATCAATATTTTTTTATTGGCGCCATTTGTCATTGCCGGGAAACCCGCAATTTTGTGGCTTGAGAGGGGTCAGAAATGTGCTCAGATCTTTGCAGATATATTCCCAGTAAGCCATGACCGGAGACCCCCTTGACTTAGGCCTCGGCCTTTGGGGAATCCATAAATAAATAATAAATAATTCTGGAGAGTTTGGATTGGGGAGGTCTGCTGTATGAGCCCTGGTTATAGGGGAGGTTTGCTATGCGAGTCACGGATTAGGGGAGGTTTGCTGTATGAGCCTTTGAGCTTTCACCACTATGCACTGATGGGATGGGCTCTCGCTATTCTCTAGTTGTACATTCAATTTGGTGCATGCCCCTCCCCCCCCCCCCGCCCTGTTTTGTGAAGAAAAGGCTCTGATCAGCTACTAATAGTACAGCTGCTGTATGCATTTCAGGCACGTGCAAATCTGGACCAGCAAGTTGATGACCGTACCTTTGACAAGTGCTGTGCAGCAACCAGACAGTTGTGGGAGGACAACTTGGCAAAGGTGTGTGGTGTTTTGCTATGTTTTGGGTGACAGATGAATACTTCCAGTAACACAGCCTAAGACAGTGCTCTGAGGTGCTCAACTTGATGCTTCGCAACAAAGATTGCCAGCTCCTGGTATCCAGCGTGAGTGCAAAGGAGTCATAAAACCTGTTCAGTGGTTTCCTGAATATTCTCTGTTTCTCTCAAACAACACTGACATAGCTTGGTCTACCCGACAGCCTTGTAATGCTATTCACAATAGACTACACAAAGTGTGTCAGTCTTGCCTCTACTCTGCCTCTTGCAGGTTAATGTGACTGGAAGAGACTCAGCTAACGAAGCAAAGTTCTACACGGCGCTGTACCATTCGTTCATGGCACCTACTAACTATGCTGAGGTCAGTCCACTAGAGGATCTAGGTCACAAGTTGTGATATCTGCCACTAGCACAGAACGAACACTTACAGTTGCACTGGCAACAATTGCACATGCTTTTTTATTTATTTTTTACAAAAAAACACACCCACACACCATTTGACGGCACAAGGCAGCAAGCTTGATACACCTACAATCGTGTACATCTTCTACAGCTGCACTGTGTTACATACTCAACTTTCCTAGTCTCCACCGAGTACTACCGACCTGATATGTGTAGGTGTTGCCTGAGCTCTTGAGTCTATGCAGGACTACATGTACACCATGATGTATTACAGGATTTCTTCATTTTTCAAACAACTTGTGCTGTGCAGGCTGGTGGAGTGTATCTTGGTGTGGATGGTCAGGTACATAGTCTGGAAGCCGGTCAGGACGCCATGTACAGTGATATGTCTATCTGGGACATCCATCGCACCCAGGCATCACTGTTGGCATGGCTACAGCCTCAGGTCTTCAAAGACATCATGGCATCCATGGTGAACATGATGGCACAAGGTGGAGACTTGCCCCGATGGCCAATTGCTAATGGTGAGCAAGTGTCATAGCATAACGGCCACCTTGTCCAAGTTGACTTTCCTATGGCATACCGTGCTGTAAACCATCAGTGACATGTGATCATCGGATGCATGGACAATGAAGCTTATGTGTGCATCTGTGAAAGAAGGCACCGAGTCAGTATTGTTTTTTGCTTGGTCTTTTCTTCTCTGACCTTCTCTTCTTCAGTGTATGCAGGCTGCATGATTGGTAACCATGGGTTTCAGATACTGCTAGATGGATTGGTCAAGAACTACAGTCACATTGATGTGGGCAAGGTCTATGCCACCATGAAGCTAGAGGTACAGTACTCGTATGTGTAGGGTGTGCAGTGTGCTGGGTGCTGGGTGCAGTATGCAGGGTGCAGGGTGCAGGGTGCAAGGTTCAGGTGCAGGGTACAGGGTGCAGGATAGTGTGCAGGATACAGGGTACAGGGTGCAGGGTACATGGTACAATGCGCAGGGTGTAGGGCGCAGGGTACAGGGTACTAGGGTACAGGGTGCAGAGTCCAGGGCCCATCAGAGTGCAGGGTACAGTGTGCAGGGTGCGGGATACAGGGTTCAGGGTACAGGGTACGGGTGCAGGGTACAGGGTACAGGTACAGGGTACGGGTGCAGGGTACAGGGTACGGGTGCAGGGTACATGGTACAGTGTGCAGGGTGCATGGTATAGTGTGCAGGGTATTGTGCAGGGTGCAAGATACAGGCTACAGGGTGCTGAGTGTAGGGTATAGTATGCAGAGTGCAGGGTACAGGTACATGGTACAGTGTGTAGGGTGCAGGGTCCAGAGTACAGGGTGCAGGGTAGTGTGCAGGGTGCAGGATACAGTACAGGGTAAAGTGTGCAGGGTACAGCGGCCATACTTCACATCAACCACACAATGCTGGTCTGTGTATCTGATCATATAGGCAACATCAGTGCGTCCTCACAACGGCCGAGATGACTTGTACAACTATGTGACACGCGGTTACTGCATAGGTGGACATAAGAACAGTTCAGTCAGCAAAACACTAGCTTATGCCTATGATGATTGGTAAGGAGATGCGTATGCTGTTCATGTCATGTCCACCACCACTGAGTACTACTGCATGCACTGTACATGTCCACCACTCGGGCATGACTGTGTACTACTCGGCATGATGCCGATGCCGGCTCCACCGTGATCAATGACTAGTGTAAGCAGGGAGTAGTATTTCACTACTCCCTGAGTGTAAGGATCACTGAGGAGAGTGTGAACATCCTGCGTCCTTGAGAAACCCTATTGCAACGTGGCCTGGTCCGAAATCGTCGCCGAGTTGTTTACATCACATGTTCAGATACTCTAGAATGACAATCTCACTGTGATTCTTAGCCTTCTCGTTGATGTGATAACAGTATAATGTGAGTACTGTACTGTGTACAGCCTGGTCTAGTCAGTATGAGGTTTTGAACCGTTTTACACATTCTTGGAACTTGCTTGCTCAAGTTGGAGACGCCGCATTGCTCATGACTTACTCTATTGAATCTAAATGAGTTCCTCGGGTTCTTCCCTTACCACTGCAGGGCAATCTCCGAATTTGCCAGCATTCTTGGCCTGACGGCTGATGCTGAGCTGTTCCGCAACCACTCCAAGAACTACAGGAACCTCTGGGATGCAGGACGTAAGTTGATGTGCGGACGGGACGGTGCCGGTGAATTCCACTGCCCGCTTGATCCTGAGCTGAATGAGTGGGTTCTTGAGTCAACCGACTTCACAGAAGGTGAGAAGCATGGCTAGCTCCTGGGCCTCTACATGTACATGTATCGATTAAAGCCTGATTTCTCATGTACTGCAAGAGTATGGCAGAGTAACTGAGATTTAGCGGATGACAAGCATGTGATATGTAATACTCTGTGTGGTAGACACTGCACAACCTGAAGTACATTGTACAGTACATGGCCGGTACAATGTGTACCACAGCCACACTGGTATGGGCCAGAGTTAATGGTATGGAGCTAGCGGTAACCGGGATGAGGGGGGGGGGGGAGACTTGGTCACCATAGTTACCAGTAGTGGTAAGTAATTAGTTACTAAGTTTCCTGCATGGTCATGCCGGGCTACCTTTTCGATAACTGAGCTAGGGCATGCTCCGCACATGACATCATCTAGCACACTGGATGCGTTGCATTAGACGCGCATCTAAGCTACATACAGCGCACGGTATTGCTGTAGTGCTCGCCAAAGTGTTCACACAATGTTGTAAGTACAGTACTAAGTTACTAATTACAGAGAGTTGCATCAAACACAACCCTGACAATAAGTTATGAAGCAAAGCCGGGATGCAGGAGGGAGCAGAGACAACTGATGGCAGTGGTCACATAACTTGACATACGGTGGCTGTACCGTGGAGACTGTGCTCAATACCATCAATGGTGGTGCTACTGGAGTCATTGCACCATGACTGTTTTGAAAGGCAACTGAGAAAGGATACTGTCATGGTGGAGATTGTCCTTGAGCATGAAGCCCTTTGGGCTAAATGTGATGTTGGCGGCTGGTCAGTAGGAAGGTGCTGATTGTATGCGAGTGATCAGAGTGACGCAGCCGAGGCTATGCACAGGGCGACTTACCATGGAAGTGACCGTATAGCATACCAATATCTACAATATGATGGCAATGGTTGTACAATGTACTTGAAGTATCAAGTTATGATTTATCCATTCAACAACTGGGACAATTCACAACAGTGACAACACCCTATTCTTTTCTCTTGCAGGTAATGCGGCTCAGTGGCGGTGGTTTGTACCACATGATGTGCCAGGTCTTGTTCAATTGTTTGGTGGTTCAAGTGAGTTTTCCAAAGCCCTGGATGGATTCATGGAAGGCTCGCATCGCCATCCATCAAACCTTTTGCCCAATCCGTACTACTGGTAAGCACGAGTGATTGTTAGCTAATGTGTCCTGCTGGGAAGTGGTATGGGGGAAGGGGGGGGGGGCTGCTTTGCATGCTGTTACATTCATGTATAACTCCATTTCTCCAACTTCCAAACGGTCTCTTCACCGCAAATAAAGTTAACAACATTCACCAAATGTTGAGTCTTACTCGTCATCAGTCATGGTGGACTGAGTATTATTGCAGTTAAGAGATCGGTTGGGAGTTGAAGAAGTGGAGAGTTATGACTGTGTAAGTGGTTGCGTTGGAGTTAACAGGCAATTCAAAAAGGTTGTTTAACATCATATTTGTATAAGTCATGAGATTACGGAGCATGGCACCCAATACCGAGTGCCCTAGGTACATTCTGTTGTCTATATGGGTCAATTGCAAAACACTTTGCTGTACCTGTTCCCCTGTGTGCTGCACTACACATATCTTATCACCATGTAGGGCTGGAAACGAGCCAGACATTCTAGCGCCATACCTATTCAATTACGCTGCCGGGTCCGAGTATCTGACACAGAAGGTAATCGGGCTACGGCTGGGTATGAGGCAATGTTTACGACAATACTCTACATCGGTTTGCAAAACATTTTTAAACTAATACACAATCATCTGTTACAGTGGCAATACATAGAATGTGGTCATGTGACAATTGTCTAGTGAGTATTAGATACTACTTTGAAGTAGTGGGTAGGATACCCGGCTGAAATGTCTGCACGTCACCTAAACTTCTTATTCATTCAGGGAAAGTATGTTCACAGCCTGTTTGTCACCATGATGCTGCATGCATGGTATTGAAACTGCTATTGACATGTTGGGGGGATGGTTTTGGGCAAAAACTAGCGAGAAAGCTGTTCTCCTGCGTGAGTTGTGCGCTGTAGTGCAAGTGCATTTGTGTCCACACATGTATGTATATGTGTGTTGATGCTTTTGCATGCACACATGCGTCTGAACGTGCACTCTGATGTGCTCCTTGTTTAAATAAGCAGCACGTCCGCTGGCTTGTAGACCACCAATACACATTAGAAGCGGATGGGTTGCCTGGCAATGATGATTACGGTAAGCCCCCCCCCCCCCTCTGATCTTTGTCTGTCGGTCTGTTTGTCTCTCTCTCACACACACACACGCGCGCGCGCGCACACACACACACACACGTACACACACACACACACACACACACACGTACACACACACCTCTACACACTTTACTGTGACTGCGCAATTTCCAGTACTGCATGCCCGTCACTACTGTCATGCAGATGTCCATGCTTCGTTCCTAATATCAGCTGAACGGCTCATCTGGTCTTGATGGGCAGTCGAGATTGTGATTCCAGTGTGGCATGAATACATGTGTGTCAGTGTTACGATATGTTTAGAATTATCAGTGATCACAATGAAACCCTTCACCCAGTGACCGAGCCGCATGGTGTGCGTGAGATCCATTGGACATGCCTGCACTGCCTACTGTATGACTTCTGCAGGTACGTTGAGTGCATGGTGTGTGTGGAGTATGCTGGGCATTTACCCACTGACTGGCACCACACAGTACATTGTTGGCAGTCCATCCATCACCATGGCTACCATCACCCTTGACAACTCAAGTAAGTTATACCAAGAGTACATGAAAACCAGAGTGTGCAGCTTGGGGCCTTTTCTGCTATGGGTGTCTGTCACGGCGGAATTCCGTGATTACATCATATTTGGCGCAGATCTGAGGCGGGAAATGGCGTAGTGCGTACAACTGAGCTGCAGTTGTGCAGAAAGAGACCTGCTTGAATCCTGCTTGTACACACTACATCACTAAAATGATGTAATCACGGAATTCCGCCGTGACAGCAACCCATCCGAGCTGCACACTCTGGTTTTCATGTACTCTTGGTTATACAACTGTAGCCTGTTTCTAAAAGAATAGACGTACTGTATGGTCTCCACGGTTTCCGATGTTTGGAGGAAAACATTGGCGTAACTATAAATCGATAAGCTGTGTTTTCTGAACAGGGTGCATATACGTGCTGTGTGGGCATGGGAGACGTGATGCCTTGCAAATTCACGCAACTGTCCGCCATCTACTAAAAGACTTTATTAGCGGCTTAGTGGCTTTGTATTGGGGGAAGATTTCTCAGGTGGGTGGGTGTGGGGGATACATGTACTAGTAGTGAGCATCACAATACTACGCTGATTGTGTCTGTAAAGGAGCATCACAATACTACGCTGATTGTGTCTGTAAAGGAGCATCACAATACTACGCTGATTGTGTCTGTAAAGGAGCATCACAATACTACGCTGATTGTGTCTGTAAAGGAGCATCATGACTTTTTTTATTTTCAGATACTGTAACCATCGTTGCCCATAACAACAGCAAAGAGAATGTGTATGTGTCATCGTCGAACGTCGGGCCATTCCTAAAGCATGAAGGTGGGTTTGCTAACTTTGCTCTCACTTGTGTACTGCATGAAGGCTGAGGTTTCCGTTTTTTGTTGTTGGTACAGTCTACCTCGTGAATAAGGACATTGAGTATACAATGTAGCAGCAACCCGCGAATGACATAATCTTTGGATGTAGTGACCGTTTTGACTGCATACATTCAAGTTTCAACCTCCCCTGAATATCTCCTTCAACCTCCTGAATATCGACAACTCACGAACACCGACACTTTTGTTCACACACGGCCGAGCCGGGTCGTTATTCGCAAGGTTGACTGTACTTTAAAACATTAAAAGCACTTGCTAGTGGCTGTGGATTGCTAGTGGCTGTGGATTGCTAGTGGCTGTGGAGTGCTTGTTCTTGCATCATGCACCCTCTATATCCCTGTAGCGTCCTCAATGTGGAGGGCTCTGAGTCTGGTAGTGTTGAAGCTTACATAGCTGGTGAGGTCACAGTTCTGCGTACATTGACTACACCACCACCGCCACCACCGTTGCGCTCTCATCTGAGAAGGCCTTCTGCTATAGGTCACAATTCCCACATAATCGATTACACTTACTTGTAGTCACATATCAGCATTGTAGAGCAGTGATGAAGGTACCAGCATTGTAGAGCAGTGATGAAGGTACCAGCATTGTAGAGCAGTGATGAAGGTACCAGCATTGTAGAGCAGTGATGAAGGTACCAGCAAAAATAAGAGTACATAAACCAGACTTTCCAGAGTGTGCAACATTTGCCTGTCAGGGCAATGTACCATACTTCGTGCCCAAAACTCCACGTGCTTTTTCTTTTGCGAAAAGTTGCTTTCGGCAGAATCGAGGGGTCAATTTTGCTCGCGTATGTACGCAAGTGCGGGTGTGCAATGGGCCATAAATGCGAAATGGTCCTTTATGGGTGCAGAGGCCAGTCTACATGCACTTTCATGTTTGCCAGTGTGGTCTGCATGGGAATTCCCTTCCACATTTGGGCGAGAAGTAAAAAGTGATTCTGGCATCAATTGTACATATCGACGTCAATGTGCCAACTGATGAATGTAATGAACTACCTAGCATTAGCTGAAATTAATCAGATGTAAGCAACTGCACTTATATACAGAATGCATGCTTACGTATGTTCAGATTGAAGCATGTGTCCTTTTGTGCGTGGAAGCAGGGTATTGGTAATTCTTCGCTTACTTGTAGTGCATCATTTTGACATCTGGATGCTTTAATGATAGCTTGCATAGACCTCGGTCCTACCGGTAGGACCATCATACACAGACATGCTGCATGGCCTCTGTTCTAACATTGACCTAAAACTTGACCCTAAACTGTTGCTCAGGGGCTAATGAAGGAGTCCACAAATTTTAGACGTGATCGCACAAGGCATAGTACGAAATTCCATGGTAACAGCAAATGGTAACCATGGAAACGGTGTATGGAATTATGCATTCCACTGCCTTGGCAGACTAATAGAAACATAAGTACCTCACCACGATTGATGTGCCAAGGTCAAAATTCACTTTGGACAGAGTTGCTAGCGCTCCGACAGGAGTATGTGCGGCCATTTTGACAATTGATAAAATTGCGCGTATGCAATGCACTGGACATAGTCTTGCATTTTGCGCCATTACTTTGCCTGACAAAGACCTCATCTCAACAATTGTTTCAAGAAATTTCTCAACCAAAAGCACTTTTGCAGCACGATTTCTTGGGTCCTACCGGTAGGACGGCATGCAAGCTATCATTAAAAACTGATGTCACAAATCTTGTTCTTGCCCATGATGGGTTCCCTTCAGACATATCCGGCAGCAGTAGTGGTGGACGCATAGAGTTTGTGATGTCTGACAAGCCGAAAACCGAAGATGACTCCAATGACGTTTGAGTAGTGTACAGCACATTCACGCTATACTGGACAGTGGACACATGATACACAATCATAATATCCATCATGCGCCAACCTGGTCCAATGTTGATTATTACTTTGAAGCATTACGGTAATACCTTGGTGGCTGGATTGACAGACATGGATGGCATGGATAGATTGAAGGATGTGCAGTTCTGCTGTAGCTTGCCCGTTTGCGCTAGTACTATTGCTGGCATGTATTTGCTTCCGCTTGTTCCATTTCATGCATTCCTATTCCTCAACAGTGACTTATCCGGTTTGACAAACATGCACACATGTTGCACACTTGCCTCTTACTTGATTCCACACATTGACATTCCTCAGCATGCTACTGCAGTAACCTGGAAGTTCACACTTTCAAATTTGATGCAAAGCAAGCTTGAGTGACAGTACCGGTATATTTAATAGTCAAAATAGAATTACAGTAAAACCTGTTATGGCGACCACTCGACCATGGCGACCACGGCGACCACTTTTCCTTGTCACGGACGCATTCACATTCAAAACAGCTCGGATAAGGCGACCACTCGCTGAACATGACCCACGACCGCGTTGCACCCTGCTAGTACATGTACGCGTTGCATGGTGCACCATGCATGGTAGATCTACACATCAGCGCAAGAAGTGTAGATGTACAATGGTGCATGCTTGACACTGATAGGTCTGAGGAGTCAGTGAGGACCCCAGGCACATGAGTCGTGCTAGAGTATCATCGGTGTATGCAGTGTGATATACTGATCAAAATGATACATCACATCAAGAGGTGGTTATGTACTCTTGATCACATCAAGAGTACATAACCAATCTTGATCACATGTATTATGACGTGTATATGGTCACGTGACCCACTGAACCTGGATAAGAAGAACACCTGGCTACGGCGACCACTTTTTCTCGTCCCTTGAGTGGTCGCCTTACAAATATAGACAGGTTTCACTGTACCAGTATCACATCATTGAATCCACAACTAAAGAACTGACAACTGCTAGCTGCTGCTTTGTCAAGATGCTCCTAGGGCCGCGCGCGCACACACACACACGCGCAGACATCAACGGGCGGAAAATGAGTGATGGAATAACGGCAAGGACAGTATGAACGCCACCGGGTCATTCAAACACAGACAGCACAGCACAGAGTACTACAAAAAGAATTGTAGTAGTAGTATTGTAAGTTAGTAGTAGAGCAGGCCAGCACGTAGCAATGCTACAGAGCGGTGTAAGGCCAGCACGTAGCAATGCTACAGAGCGGTGTAAGGCCAGCACGTAGCAATGCTACAGAGCGGTACCGCGGTGTAAGTCTACCAACAATACATGTACAGGGGCAACGATGATGTTAGCATGCGAGAAGATCAAGAATAAAAAAATTCACTCGTGATGTTATTCGAATAATGAATATTGACAGTCATAATGGTGTGCCAGCTAGTTTCATGCTCAGGGGAAGTGGTGTCCATGATTGAATATAGTAGCATCATGGGTCAACAATTGGATTACTTCACGTGAACAATGCACAGTGCGCACCGCCATGCAAGGGAAACTGGCAGGCACGCGACCCACCAGGAAACCACTACACTGTACAACACACACTAATAGGAGTAGACAGAAGGCGATAAGTTGACGAAGAGATTGTTATTCACTGACATGTTGGTGCACCGGTGTGAAGCAGGGCAAGGGATATCCACACACACTACAATGGGGGATCAGGTGTTATAAAGCTATGCAAAGAGCGACACGATCATACAGAGATTGCTGCCAAATGAAAGCATGTCCAGCACACCCAAGCCAAGCAATGACGACGTACTGCAAGCACTGGTAGAGCAGTTACAGTGGCGATGGTGGTGGTGGTGATACCCACGCTACCCATCAGCTTGCATCATCACACATACATTAACCGCCAGTCAGGCGGATATCACCGTAAAAGTGCAGAGAACATGACACTCAAGGACCACTTCGACAGTAGTACACTAACTGGATTGTCATGGTGAAGTTGAGTTGGAGGCTATACCGTAGTACAGGCATGCTTGACTCGTACATTGCTAAGCAAGGAACAAGTATCTGAAGCTAGATGTCTGTCTCTGCTCCGGCTATGCGCGGGAAGGGACTCCATGTTCTGTTCACACATGAACTTTTAAAAGACTTTGCCAGTGCACCATGACCTAGCAAAGCCTCAAACCGAAGTCATAGCGGGTATGCACACGACGGTTTCTAAAGGGAGAGTAGGGGCGACAAAGCCTTGCGCAGTTACGCAAGCATCCCTGCTGACGGAAAACAGCTACGCGCAGCCACTGCCCCTGGACGGGTATCATTTGAGTGAGCGCCGGCTTAGATTCCTGGTGACTGGTGGCTCGTAACCGTCTTTGTTGATAACAGTTGGAAGTGACACAGCGCTCGTTGATTTGCACAACTTCTTACTTTCTGGCCTGGTGACAGGTTTGGGTGGGGGTGCACTTCGATCAAAAGACGCAGTGATAGCCTCGCTAATAGCCTGCGTCCATGCCTTGGCGTCGTGCGAATTCAGAGCAGTGAATGTGACGGTTGCGCGGTCCTTAGCAAAGAACATTCCAGGAGTGGATGTCCGCTCGACTCTAAACACATTCGTTGGATCTGAGTGGTGCGAGCTCCTCAAGCTGCGGAACGATCCATTGATGGGCTCCTTGATGATGGGGTTATCATCCAGTCGCATGCTGTATGTGTAGATCGGGTTGTACAATACATGATAGCCAGGTTCTGGCCCAGTGCGATTCTGTTTGCGGGCCACAACCAGTGCACGATCAAATAGAAACACCTGTGAATCACAAACAGACATGAACCCACGTTACAACCCACGTTACAACATCTTACAGTAAAACTTGGTTTAAGCGGCCACCCCACGGCACAAGCAAAAGCGGTCGTTAAAGCCAGGTGGTCTTTAGAAGCAGGTCCCATACATTCGTGGCATGTCGGATTGTGCACATACTTGTGCACATATGTACTTCCATGTACAACAAAACCTGTAATGGCGACCACTCGACCATGGCGACCACTTTTCCTTGTCACGGACGCATTCACATTCAAAACAGCTCGGGTAAGGTGACCACTCGCTCAACTCGACCAACGACCACCCCGTGACCGCTTTGCACACTGCTACATGTACATTTACATGCACTATGCATTGCACTGTGCACCATGCACATCAGCTCAGGAAACGCAGATGCACATGGTGCATCCAGGATACTCGGCAGGTCTGAGGCCCCAGGCACATGACTCATGAGTCATGCATAGTAGCATAGGTGTGTCCAGTGTGATACACTGATTAAAATGATATGATTGTCATATCATGTATTGTGAATATAGTCACGTGACACTGAACCTGGATAAGAAAAACACCGGGCCAAGGCGACCACTTTTTCTCGTTCCTTGAGGGGTCGCCTTAGACCCCTCAAGGGACAAGAAAAAGTGGTCGCCTTGGCCAGGTACTGTAAATGTACAAAATTTCGGCACTTCACGATTTTTCACATTTCGGCGGCGATTTATTTTCGGCGTGGGATAGAGGGCATGGTATAGTGCGACAGATGCTGTGAAAAATTTCATCGGCGTTTTAATTTAGGCGTTTTGGGTCGGTGCCGAATATAGCCGAAATTAAATAGCTGCCGACAATTTGTATATTTACAGTAGTCTTCTTATCCAGGTTCAGTGGGTCACGTGACCATATCCACATGTGATACATCATTTTGATCAGTGCATCACAGTGCACACACCTATGCTACTCTAGCACGATTCATGTGCCTCGGGTCCTCAGACCTGTCAATGTCGTGCATGCACCATGACTGTAGTGATGTACATCTACACTTCCTGCACTGATGTGTAGATCTACCATGCCTGGTGCACCATGCAATGCATACATTTACATGACTAGCACTGTGCAACGCGGTCACGGGTGGGTGGTCGTCGGTCGCGTTGAGCGAGTGGTCGCCTTATCCGAGGTGTTTTGAATGTGAATGCGTCCGTGACAAGGAAAAGTGGTCGCCATTACAGGTTTTACTGTACTCATGTTGCCAGGTGCGGAGCATAGAATACTTTCCTGCAGGCAAAGCACACCTCACTGGATCGCATGCAGCGCATCCTGCACTGTCACCTTGGTCACTTCTGTTGACTGCATGCATTTGCTTCAGAGCGCACTTCAACCCTGCCAGCCAACATGGCACTTTTGGTCGCTGTGTGCAGGTCCAAAGTGGCACTTGGTACACTAAAAGTCGGTCGCTGGTCGCGCAAGGCAGGTGGTCACGGTATCCGGTGCAGTTTCTGTGTAGAACTGTCCATGCATGGAAAACGGTCGTTAAAAGTAGGTGGTCGCTTACACCAGGTTTAACTGTAGATATAAGTGATTGTACACAGAGACAATAAGAAAAAGGCTTCATTCATGACACCACCTGATGTCAGGCCTATCAAATATGGTTTGTAGTGACTGGGGACAACGTACACACCAGAAAACACCAGAAAAAGCTAGTAAAGGTGAGCTCACATCTGGCGCGTGTACGCGTGAAACCAGTTCAAACCACGCATTCGTGAGTATTTTTGCTGGCTTTTGGGCGTCATGCGAGTGGAAAGGTGTCGAAATGGAATTCCAACATGTATTTTCAGCGCGCATAGTACGCACACTGGCGTATATGCCAAAAAAAGTTCTTGAAGGTGTCGCGCACCCTCTAAAATACCACTCGAGCTGCAGTTTTCTGTGAAAGCCTGGACGTGCATTTGGGCCCGCATGAACCGCAAGCGTACCGCGTACACGCGCCCGTTGTGAACACAGACTAACAAATCACAAGTGCCATGCTTAGTTATTTTGTAATCGTATAAAAGGACAAGGCACTACATGTTACGCTATACTGTCCACTAACACCATCAGTTACTTGACAATCAGCGCATGCGATAACATTGCACATTCCCCTCCTATGTTATTACTATTAGTATACCTTCGAACATTGGAAGGCTGTTGGAGTGCGCATCCAAGACAGGCTAGATCTGATTGGCAGTTAGTTGTGGAAAGTCAGTACCGTTAGTCAGTGTCGTGCAATGTTATCGCATGAGCTGATTGGTGGTGTTCCTGTTAGCGGATATTATAGCGTAACGTGTAGTGCCCTGGTCGTTTTTCGCTATAAATTAATCCTGGGCTCTCCACCCTAGTCTACCATATTTCAATTGGATTGATCTGTACATCATCTGGCTACAAACTGATATCCAGGCAAGTAGTAAAATGTGACTGCCGTCATGGTGATCTCGGCCTCACTGCCCCGTCCTCCATTGCCTCACAGTATGGGTCCTCCGTCAGCGTGTCCTATGCTATCATCCACCGCATCCTGAGGCAAGATCGCAGGCTTGGCAATGCTGTCGCGCAGATCTACCAAGCCAAGAGGCGCGTCAGATCCAGTGCCCGCGATGCCACTAGGGCCCGTCCCCTCGCTTTCTCTGTGTCTGTCGAGCCGGATCTTCAGCGGTCCGTTGAGCTATCTTCTGAGAAAGGCTCATCTAACTGGCTGACCTACCTACCTCTCCGTCGCCATGGCTTCACTCTCACCAAGGGTGAGTTTCGCGATGCCATCTGCCTACGCTATGGTTGGCTCCCGCAACGGCTGCCAACGTCCTGCCAGTGCGAAAGCACTTTCACTGTGCAACATGCTCTGTCGTGCCCCCTTGGAGGATTTCCCACCATCAGGCGCAACGAGGTCCACGGCATTACCGCTAGGCTGCTCAAGCAAGTAGCCCAACAAGTGTCCATTGAACCTCATCTGCAACCCCTGTGAGGTGAGCACCTCCGGTATCTCACAGCCATCGTGGATGACCAGGCCCGGCTTGACGTGGCCGCGAGCGGCATTTCGGGAGGTCAATTCCAACGCACCTTTATTGATGTACGGGTGTTTAACCCTTATGCGTCTTCAAATCGGTCCAAACCACTTGCTGCCTGCTATGCCAAGCACGAGAAGGAGAAGAAGCGGACGTACGAGCAGCGCATCCAGCACGCCGGGCATGCTCCTTTTGTCCCCGCGGTGTTCTCCACAAGCGGAGGAATGAGCAAATGCGCCTCTGCCCTGTATAAGCGCATTGCTTGCCTACTCTCTGCCAAGTTCACTGAGCGTTACAGCGCCGTCATCGCGCATATCCGCTGCCGTCTAAGCTTTGCTTTGCTGAGATCCTGTACTATGTGTTTGTGTGGAGCAAGGAGCATTTTCACTCCTGCAGCACCTGCTGTTCCTGCTGAGCTAGTGGTTGCGGAAGCAGGTGTTGAGCTAGTGGTTGCGGAAGCAGGTGTTGAGCTAGTGGTTGCGGAAGCAGGTGTTCTTGCCATTTAATTGCTCACTTGCTACCATTTGTGCGATTTTTCTTCCTGCCATTTATTTCCTTTCCTCCTTTGCTGCTTTCCTTCCATATTCGCCTTCCAAGAAAAAAAGGTTGGCTTTGAAAAAAGTAAAATATAACTGATTGGAGTTAGTGAGACATGGACGGTGTCAGCTTACATGTGAGGGGAAAAGAGTGAAAGGGACGTGACAGTCAAGTTACAGGGACGGCAGGCAGATCCTGGAGACGGCAGGCAAGGTGAACTAAGTCACACCAGTGTAGCGCGAGAGGTAGAATTTATGTTGGTTGCAACATTTTGATACCAATTCTGATTCTTTGTTTAGAAGCGTGGATGCATCAGCGCAGATAATCTTCACCTTTTCAGCTAAGCACAGGTCACGCCTGTTTTTGTTATGTTGCTGTACGTCTCTGCTCTGTCGACGATAGACTATCCAATGTCGTACTCTTCACACTGGTCCTGCAGTGCCCACAAGTGCTTTGATAGCCTCGTGCTTTGACTTTGGCAATACCTTTCGTGCCTCGTAGGCATCAGGTGGTTGCCATGGCGCGTCTTGAACGTTTTCTCATAAAGCCCGAAGTACCGCCTCTCCCCGCCTGAGCTCCGAGTTGTGACGGCTGCTTGGTAGACCGCGCACTCCTGTGAACATCGGCCGTCCAGAGGGCAAGAAGATTTGACTCGGCAGTTGCATTCCACTGCTGATTTCTGTACGTTGGCCTGGGCTAGCACCTTCTGTTGGTCACCTGGACCAGGCAGGCTATATAGGGCATGCACGAATAGCTGACCTTCAGCGTGTTTGTTGAAATTTTTACTAAGGGGTAACGATGCCAGGAAGTGCTTTCGGACCAGCTTCAGGAACATCTGGTCGATGCTACTAGACACGAATATGCTAAATGGCGGGTTGTATCAGATTATGTCTCTTCCTCTCTCGATTCTTCTTTGGTATCAAAATGTCGACACCAGAATAAATTCTACCTCTCGCGCTATACTGGTGTGACATAGTCACCCGCCGGCCGTCACCAGCACCTGCCTGCCGCAACCGGGGCCCTGCCTGCCGTCCCTGTAACTTGACTGTCACGTCCCTTTCCTTCTTTTCCCCTCACGTGTAAACTGACACCGTCCATGTCTCCTCACTAACTACAATGTCACACGTTACTACACTGTACTTGCCTGGATATCAGTTCGTAGCCAGATGATGTACCGAGTATTCCCGAAATATGGTGGACTCGGATGGAGAGCCAAGGATTAATATACTTCAAGTAGCAAAAAAAGGGACTACGGTCCATTTCAAAACTATAGACGCGTACCTACGCAAAAACCGTTATGCCAGCATCTATACCACATAAAATCTGTGATCACTTTGTGCATAAGATTTTCCAAATTGGGCGTCTGTTATCCAATTGTTTAGAAACTATATGAGAACAATTGTGGAGCGGTCCTGAGCAATATTCCGAAAACTATTCTCAAATAGTTCCAGCCAAATTTGAAATATTTCAAAAACCCTACGCGTCTATAGTTTTCAAATGCACTGTAAGGCACTACAAGTACAAGTTACGCTATAATGTCCACTAAGAGTAAGACCAGCAGTTACTTGACAAATCAGCTCATGTGATAACATTGCACAACACTGACCAAACGGTACTGACATTCTACAACTAACTGCCAATCAGCTCTAGCCCGTCTTGGATGCGCACTCCAACAGCCTTCCAATTTGGAAGGTTGGAAGGCATAGTAATAATATGAGGGGGTGTATTGTTATGGCATGAGCTGATTGGTTTAAAGTAACTGGTGGTGTTAGTGGACATTCTACTATTATACTATTAGAGTGTAACTTTTAGTGCCTTGGTCCTTTTTTCCATATGTAATATTGTACTTGTGATTTGTTAAGCTGTGTTCATAACGGGGGCATGTGAGCGGTATGCTTGCGGTTCACACCTGCTCAAACACGCGTTCAGGCTTTCACAGAGAACTGCCGTTCGAGTCGTACTTTGGGGCGTGCCACGCCTTTGATCCCGCCAGTCAACGTGACTGGCATGTACGCCGGCACGCGCCTGATACGTGCTGAAAATTGCAACGTGTGGGAATTTCCATTTCGACACGTTTCCTGATGCATGACGCTCCAAAAGCCAGCAAAAATACGCACAAACCACGCGTACACGTGCCAGTTATGAACACAGCTTAATATCCATTTTCATACAGTACACAAACACACAACAAAAATCGCTGTTTTTGGAAGAATCAAGAGGTCATTTTCGCTCATGTATATAGGCATAGTATATGTGTACACCTGACCATAAAATGCACAGGGCCCTTCATGGGTACAGAGGCTAGTCTATATCCACTTTTCGTGTGCCCTGGTACGGCATGGACAGTAGTGAGGTTCCGCTATACGTGAAACGTAGAGAAATCACGTAGAGAACAGGTGTCTGGGTTAGGGTCTACGGCTTCGCGTGTTTGGTGTCCAATTTTCTACGCGGGGATGAGGTTCTCTACGTTGTGGCATACGCAAAGAGAAATGCGTACGGATCTGCTTGGTATCATTCAAATCAGGCAGAAAACTGCCAAATTTGGAACAGGAAATTCCCAGTAGACATTCCACGTGATTTCTTTACGTGAATGTAGAGCAGAACAGGTTTCCTTTACGAAGAGTGTTCCCGTGATTCTTCACGTCGTCGCGTTCCCGTAACGTAGATCAGAACATCACTCTGCCAGATGCGGGTAAAAAGTTACTCTGTCATCAAACGAACATATTGATGCCTGTGTGTCAACTGGTGGATTATGTGATAAATTGCCTGGTGCTGGCTGACATTGAGAAGTTGTTTTTCGTTTATAATTTACTTAAATTTAGCACATCATCCACATGTGCACATGTACTTTTGTGCATAGAAGTAGGGTACAAATACAAATTGGAATTTGACGCTTTGCCTCCAGGAGAGAGCTGTAGTTCATACCCCTGTACGCTTCTGAAACCGAGAAGATAAGCTACTAGTGATCTATTTTAAAATGTTTCAGTCCCAATCATAACACTACCATGCACATGCACACACGCACACACACACACGCATACACACACACACACACACGCGCACACACACGCACGCACACTGCTTACCTCTACCATGCTATTGCGCACTGTAAGCTTCAGAGGACCGCTGCAGAGCAGCTGGCGAGAAGCATCGACGATTGGACAGCGTGTTGTGCCTGTGTACTGTAAGCGTGATAGTGCTTGCTGGCACTTCACTTCACCAGTCTTCTGATCCATCTCAGCTGCTAGGTCCTGCATGATCTTGAGTACATCGCGCAGATCATCCAGATCACTGTGGTCCTTCGGTGTCACTTTTATCAGCTGTTTCAGCAGCAACGGGTATTTGATCAAACTGCTACGCTGAGAGTCGAGCAAATCCCACAGACTGCGCCGGTTACTGAACGCGCATGTCCGACATCGGTCCAGGAAGTCCTTGACTGACTGGTCCTGGAGCTTAGCATCGTACACATCTCTCGCAAGCTGCAGTTTGGAGCAGAAAGGGATGAGGACTTTTAACCTGGGTAACGTCTCCGTGAGCGTCTTACCAATGCATTCCGTCTTTCCCGTTGCCGTGTCTCTCTGCCTAGCCATCTGGTCCACTATGCACTGGTGGACATCAGGGAACTTGTACAACTGACCAAAGAGCTGCTTACTCTCCTCCTCACTGAGAATGCGTAGTTTGTCCATGGGCTTGGCATAGTTGTCCAGTACAGTCTTAGCATCTGACAGCATACTAGAAGCATGTGTGAACATTTCGTAAATTGCCTCCTGGCGCAGTACAGAGGCCTCGTCAAGCGCATCATCACCACTTTGGACGGTATTGGACCACAGTTGTTGGACTTTAGGTCGGGCTTTTTGAGGTGTCGGGGGCTGGTATCCCTTTACGGGCACTCTGGCTTTCTTGGCTGGTGACTTGTCGGATGGTTGATTGACTTTGCGGCCAGGTAGTGATGTTATACTTTGCACGCGATCCAAAGCCGATCTTTTTCGATGATTGGCTTCTGATGAATCGATGGATGTGAACGTACAATCCGTCAGCGACTCAGTAGTGCTCATTTCCCTGCGTGATCTTTTCAGGCGTCTTGGAGATGAAGCAGCAGCCGCCGAGGTTCTGCTGCTGCATTTCGCCGAACTTCTCCGGTCAGTTGCGCGTTTAGCCAAATTGCTCACAAAATTGGGAATGATGGAGCTTCTCCGCGAGCTACCACCTTCACCTGCGTCTGGTTGGTCATTTTCCTTATCAACTCCAAACAAAGCATCAGCAGTACTGCTATCTTGCAGGTCCAACGACGAGCCGAAATCGATATCCATCCCGTCACCTGCAAGCTCCAACAAAATTAACTCCACTACGCGACATACAGGCTGCTACTATTGGCTGGCAAGATGCCAAAATCCAACACCGATAAATAATAATTATTGGTGTGTAGCCAGCATTCGGGTGCTGCTTCAGTTTCGGTTTCAGCCTTCTTGACCACCTTTCGTGGAAGCACGGGCCAAGCCAAGAAACAACCCCAGATCCAAGTCAAACGCCAACAGAAGTTTATGGGTTTCAAATTTCGCGGGGTAAGGTTGTACTGTACTAGCCAGCTAGCTGGTAGCTAGCTGTACAGACATGTACCCGGCTCACGCGTAGATCTACTGCTGCGGCGGCGCCAAAGAGGATGTGCCCGCAAGTGTGCTGAAACAATCTTCGAAATCACTTCACTAAAACTAGTTACTAATACTTGTGAAGCTTTGATCATCACAATCAGTCTGTCTTCTGCTGTTGAACAGTGTGAGTGTGAGTTCCAAAGACTTATTATTAATTGCTCCTTACACATATCCTCCTCCCCCGCCCCTGTTCGTATCTCGTAGCATTTTCGTGCCATGTCAACAAGTGAGCTATGGCTTCAGAATGAGAAATTCCGAGAGGAGTTGGATTTTATTAGTGGAACATTTCTTCAATGGAATTTTGGTGAAAAGAAAATGTTTCTGAACCAACTCGTCCAGCGGGTCATTCCGAATAAGCTGTTTCTCCTTGCTGAATGCTTGGACGATTTAAACTTTGAGCAAAGCGAATCTTTCGTGCTAGCTTTACGAACGACCCTCGCTTTGGTGGATGGGTGGTGTAACGTACGTCGCAACCTTATGGTTGATCATCTTGAAGAGCTAGATCCGGATTCACTCCAGTATTTCAACACACTAATTCGTGACTCATCCGGTCAACTTTGAAGCACTGGATCATGCATCGTCACGGATAAACACACAGTCGTGGCGAGGCTTCATGCAGACGAACAACTGCCTCTGGTCACCGTGAGGAGACGTACAATGCACTGTACTGTAATCACTACTCAGGTTGAGTGAGTACGTCATCAGTACATTACTCGTCACAGATGCTGGCTCCAGAAAGTTGGTGGAGAATAGATGCTTACACTTTCCCTGAGTATGGAATCAGGATTGTGCCGTACAACTGGCAGTATAATAATTGTGTCAACATTTGCGGCATGCAGCTTTCCATATATCCCTGCTCATAGACCGAGTGCACCTTCCTTCCTTTTGGATGAGCTGTATGATTGTACTGAAGACGAAATACTGTTACATGTACCTGTACTAGTAAGTAGCAATCATAATCACAGCAATCACAGCATACACACTGACTGGTCCGAGAAGACTGCTAACATGGGAAAAACAAGCGGTCAAGCTCTTCCCCAGGCCGGCAGTCGACAAGTAACTTTACATACAGGTGTGTTAGAATTTACTCCCATTTCCAGACAACTATCCTGCGGCCCTTACCCAAAATAGCTTGTGTGTAATGGAGCTGGGGTATTGGTATCCCAGGCAAGCCCACATGCGTATGCAGTGATTATTATATTCGGTTGGCTTCTTCAAACTGTATTGGTTTCTTGGCGTCTTCAAAATTATTTATAATACATTCTACTCATGAAGGTATCCTGCAACTGTATAGCTTGCCATGATGGAATGGAGAAGTGTTGGAGAAGGTAGCTGCTCACATCGCCGTGATGAATATTATTTATAGGTTAGTGCATGGCAGGGAGGGCCTTATGGCTTGTTAGTGCCCGACGTCCTCGGGCCTACGGCCCTCAGGCTAACCTGAAGGGCACAAACAAGCCATGAAAGGCCCTCCCTGCCATGCACTAACTATTTTAGAACGAAGTTACATGCATTATCTCACTTGCATTATGCTCAGTGGCGTGCACCGAGTCTTGAAAGGGGGGTTTCTAGAGTTGGTAAAAAATTTCTGGAGACCCACTGTATAATTATGTATTTTGAGCACATATGCATGAGCATCCCCCGGCCCGAACATCCCGTCGGAGTTAACGGCGAGGGCTAGGGAGGAGGCTGGGGGGGGGGGGGGGGCTCAAGATCAGGGGTGCAGGGAACACTGGTGCTGATGAGATGCGGCGCTCGTCCGACTGCTATGATCAGATCATGCCGACACCAACGCGTCTGAGAGGCCACCAGGTACAGGGGTAGAAAGGACAGGCATACGAGGAATGAGGAATGGAGGGAGGGGACGATGTTACATGGAAATGTTGGTACATGTATAACCAGTAACAGGATAAAACGGGTTACCTTTTACATACCAGTACTTTAAAAAGTATTTGCAAAGAGGGTGCAAAAGTCAATGCACTCATATACAATCACATGTTTGTCAAACCCGTAAACGTTTGATAGGCCTAGCCGCCCAGGCTACATGTACATGTATACACTACAGTCTGTAAGTATAACACTATGTCTATGGTACTTCACTAGTCCACTCAATGCAGGCATGTTTGTTACATCAAAACACTGCTTACATTCGACGTATTTTTCTTTCTGTTCTTATGACGAAGTTTTCGGCATGTATTGGCAATGTTCCACATGATGGACCTTACTTCGATGGAAGCTCGCGGGAGAAAAGCGAAGCCCCGCGTCCTTGAGTTGCGGCCCGAGCAGCGCTTCGTTCTGAAGCAGCGCAAGTGGATCATGGATGCACATTTTTACGTCTTCCAGTCGACAACGTTTTTGACGAACATCTCGTTTTTGACGAACATCTCTGCTGCGCACATGAGCGAGAACGAAAGGCTGTCATCTTGATTTGAGTCAACAGTTTGGAAGGAGATATCGTCAATCATATCCTTGAACTGACTTGCATCGCGCGTGCTTGACTCAAATTTCGAGGCAAAACGGATTTCTTGAACGTCATCGCCAATCCAGGAGCTAACCAGAGCTAGCCTAGGGATCGATCTCTCTGTGGCTACTCTCCACTGAAGAAAGAGAGAATAATGTATTTTGAACTGCATGCAAAGCAACTTTCTCTCTCACTTCGAAATAAGGACATAGTCACTGTACTGTAAACTGCCCGTCGATCGACGCGTATGCAGAATAACCAATCCAGTACGAGCGTAAGCACGCTTTTCCTTTGGCAAGATTGACCGAAAAAAGGCCGGGTTTCCAGACACCAAAAAAACTCATACGGTGCACGCGCCTGATGCTTGTGTACCTTATATTGGGTAGTTTTGTGGTTTGTGTGCAGAGAGAATTGGTGTGGTATGATATTTTCTTCTGGTACCTCAGCACCACTGAGGACTACAAGTACTAAAAGTAGAATAGAAGCAAATGAAATGCTGGGCTCTTATCGCGACCTTCATTCTTATTCGTAGCTTGTGGAGCTACCGTAAAAGTCCGTAAATAAGTACGTATTTATTATTATTATTATTATTATTTTTAGAATTGCGATCAACAGAACGAGCTGAACCGACATTTCACAAAGGCTTTTATTGTTTTCAAAAAACGAGTGGATACGAAGGCAGTGAAGAACGTGGAAGAAAGAAAAAATGTGATATGGAAAAAAATGATGAACAAAAAATTTGTACTTCGAACTAGTTTTCGCACAACACTCCTCAGGAAGCTACGTTGTACTAATGAAAAACAATCCAGAAAGTTTGTGCCGTGCTCGTCATGGTTATAAGTTGCAGTTGAGTGTGTTAGAAGCTGTTTGTCAACGTATTCATAAGCCTGATCTGTGTGTCCAGAAGGACAGCATTATTCGTTTGAAATTGTTTTAGTGGCAGCTTGTTCTGTCGGTTTGGCTCTGGTTGGCCATGGTGTCATATCTTGTGTCACAGTATACTAGTAGTCCTTACAAGTTCGTTAATTGCTTTCGCAGTTTTTCCTGTTATTACCTTAGTGCTAGGATTATCATTTTCATAGGTGTTGTTTCTTCTCACTCCATTTCTCTTTATTAGTATCTTTCTGGATTGTTTTTCATTAGTACAACGTAGCTTCCTGAGGAGTGTTGTGCGAAAACTAGTTCGAAGTACAAATTTTTTGTTCATCATTTTTTTCCATATCACATTTTTTCTTTCTTCCACGTTCTTCACTGCCTTCGTATCCACTCGTTTTTTGAAAACAATAAAAGCCTTTGTGAAATGTCGGTTCAGCTCGTTCTGTTGATCGCAATTCTAAAACTATTGTCGCCTCGACGCCTATTTATAAATTATTATTATTATTATTATTATTAAATTTTTGATAGGGCAATCCCCACAGGCCTAAGGCCTTTTGACAGGGTACCCTAAAAAATGAAGAACAGAATTACGGAAGGTATGCAAGGAAGAACTTGAGCGGACCTCCGCTGGGAGGGCATTCCAGCGGTCAGAGCCAAGGAAAGTGACAGAAAATAAACCATAGCGACGTTTGGCTGTCGGAAGAGCAAGGGAAGAGGACACTTGAGAGCGGGTGCGAGAACTAGTGCAGGTAGAATTAGAGCGGAGACAGAAACAGTTAGCAACAAAGACACTAGCCAGATCATGAAGCGCACGGTACGTTAGAACGTACAGCTTGAATTGGTACCTGACAGACAAGGGAATGATATGGTAGCGGGCAAGAACAAGGGAGACATCAGATAGGCGGGGCATGCAAAATACAATACGCAGCGCTCTATTACTAAGTCGGACAACACGGTCATGGAGGGAGGCAGAAAGGCAGTGAGCAAAGGAATTAGACCCATACTCAAGTATGGACTGAATGGAACAGATGTAGAAAGCCCTCTTAGCATCGATCGTTAAATGGTCTCGGACCTTTCTAAACATTCCTAACTTACAGCCTATTTTACGTTCTAATTGTGCAATGTGAACTCCAAAGGAGAGATGTTCGTCAAGAACTATACCGAGGTATTTCACGTGTGCACTAGGGGTGATGGTGACATCTTCAATCTGAACGTTGACATCGGGGTCAAGAGGTTTCGACTTAGGCCTGAACACAACAAGCTGGGTTTTCGAGGAGTTCAACATAAGACCTCTCGTTGCCAAGAATTCCTTTACTTTGATGATGTCCTCTGTGAGGTCTTTGCATAAGTTCTGGACATTCTTCCCCGCCCTGTATAAAGACACATCATCTGCGTATTGACGGGCTTTGCAGTGTTTGGGCACAGCGGGGAGTTTCCTCACGGACAAGTTAAATAGAAACGGCCCTAAAACAGAGCCTTGTGGAACGCCTCTGTTGCTTGTGTATGGTTGCCCTTGTTGAGTCTTAGTGACCACGCACTGTTGTCTGTTTGTAAGGTAGCTGTGAAACCATTGCAGAGCGACTCCGCCAATACCAATCTCAAGTAGTTCTTGAAGTAACATGTTGTGGTTGACAGTGTCAAAGGCCTTTGACATATCAAGGAAGGCAGCCACTACGTAGTCACCCTTGTCCAAGGCAAGCATCCAATCGTTGGTAACACAAGTCAGCAAGTCTTCGCAGGAGTGGCCTCTGCGGTAGGCGAATTGCTCTGCAGGGAGATGTTGCAGTGCGGGTGGTGCATTCTGGATGTAGCGTATGAGTTGATCATGCACTATGTGCTCAAGTAACTTTGACATATGGGGGAGCAGTGATATTGGTCTGTAGTTGGAGGAGACCGACCTATCACCGCGCTTGTGGATGGGGCGAACATGGGCTGACGTCACTTGTACGGAGCTGGGAATTCACCAGACGTCAGAGATTCAGATAACAACTTGGATAGTGAGGGAGCGAGCTCATCGTTGATTAACTTGTAAGCAGCAACTGGAACATTGTCTGGTCCGGTGGCTTTACGGCTTTTCATGCGTTGGATGTAGTATTGCACTTCCGGAACACTGACTGATGAAAACTGAGCTAATGAGTATTCAGGTAGAGGGCCGTGGGGCATGCAAGGTGCACTATCAGAAATCGAGGGATCGTTCACGACTTTCGCAAATGTCTTTGTGATGTCGGAGACATTAGCAGCAGGTTCCTGATTTGCTTTAGCTCTGCCAAGTAGATTGTTTATAATACCCCACTGTTCTCTTGGGTGGCCTCTGTGGCAGACAAGTTGTTCTTGGAAGTATGTCGACCGTTTCTTTCTAGTTAGGTATTTGCATTGCCTGCGAAGTGCTCTAAACTGTTGTACGAGATCTGACTGGTCTGGGTGTCTGAGCATTGCACGGTGCGCCCGTTTGCGCTTAAACAATAGAAGGCGGAGTTCATCATCCATCCATGGGGCTGGAGCGTATGCTTTCTTGATATTCACACGTTTAACAGGGCAATGCTCGTCTAGTGCACCCTGAACTGCAGTCTGCCAATGTACAATGCGTGTGTTTAGAGACTCTGGCGATGAGGCACTAGCGTGGTGGGACAGGTTGAACATTTTCTCAGTGGCTGTTTCTTGGAAATCTATGATATTCAGAGACCGAACTGGTGGCTTACGTATCTGTATTTGTCTACTCGTCTGGTGTGGCTGAGCATCAGAATGGACGGTGAAATGAACATGAACCAGATTATGGTCTGAAATATCACACGCAATTACAGTCGAGCTACTGAAGACAATATCAGTCCCGCTGAGTACTGCAGGTGGTGTGGTGAAAGTGGAGTTGGGTACTAATACTAGATCTATCGTTGTTCCGCTTGGATATCTGGTTGGCGAGGTGACAACATTTCGGAGGTCGAAATCACTACAGAGTGTTTGTAGATGAGAGTAGTGTGTATGATTAGGATCTTGTACATTCACATTGAAATCTCCTAGAACAATAGAGCAGGTGGAGGCTGGTGCACGTCTCAGCGAGTCGTCGATCAAGTCAGTGAGGATCGACCAGAAGCTTACAGGTACCGCTGGCGCTCGGTAAACGCCGAATATGGTCAATGGTTGTTGGCATACATTGATCTGCACAGCAAGAACTTCCACGTCTGAGGAGTGGTGTAATCTCCGATTATCATACTCATCTCTAACATACATGCAGACACCGCCTCCTCTCCCAGTCTGCCTGTCCTGTCTGTGCACGGTGTAGTTCGGTATGTTTATACAGTTATCAGGAACAGTGTCGGTCAACCATGTTTCAGTGAGGGTCAATACATCAATATTATGAGCACGTAGAAGTGATTTGATCTCATGCAATTTATTATAAAGACTACATACATTAATATGAGCAATACTTAGCTTTCGAGTTGTAGCTGTTGATGCTGGTGATAAATGAGCAATACTGATCGTGCTGGTAGACGGTGCAGTAGTGGTAGCCGTAGCAGTTGCAGATCTCTTGTGTGGTGTTGGGGATGCCCGGGCTGTTTCCTATTGGCTCTGTGTGGTCAGGAGGCGGGCAATGTCCTGGGATGTCAAGTGTCTACCGTTCAGTGTAATGGCATCACGTGGAAGGTGGCATTTGACGCCTTTGCTTCTCAGAGCACGGAACTTGGGAACCAGCTCTTTTCGTCTTGCCTGTTCCTGGCGGGTTAAATCGTGCTGAATATAGACGTTCTCGCCTTTGTGCTTGGCCTGCGTTTTGTGGCGCATTAGCTGTGCTTTGGTGGTGGGAGCCAGCACAGCTCGCACTAGACGAGCTGAAGTCGTGACAGCACCAGTGCTGTTACTGTGTAACTGACCGATGCGCGTCGCAGACAGGATGTCCCCGGGGGCAACTTGCGGAGCCAAGGTGCTGATTATGGCAGGTAGGTCTTCCATACTGACCAACCACCACAATCTCAATCCCTTGGCAAGACATGCAGAATCCCTGGAGTTCTCTCAAAATCCCTGGATGGCACAAAAACAAGTGAAAAAGAGCTTTTCCCGCCAAAAAACGTTCGACTCTGCAGCTGTGCGTACAGCACAGATCGACCCTGTAGTGCAGTTTGATCAGTCGGCGCCCGCCTGTCACTCTGTCAGTGCAGATCTTGCATGGTCAGGTCTTTAAGTGACGTTCTGACACGTCATGACCAGTGCCACTGTGACACGCGTGACCAGTGCGGAACTACATCGATCCCGCGTTTCTTCCGTGGCATGGCGTCGAGCTGTACCGCTGCACAGAGGACTCCTAGGATGTACGCGTACCGTAAAAAAATGCAAGTCGCTCCGTAAGTTTGAACTGGAGTTACATGCGCGTGCATGCATTTCAAAATACCAATTTCGCGTAAAACTACCTTTCTGAAAACGGTCATAACTGTTGTAATCTTTGTTCTATTTCCAAAACAAAAACAGTTCTGTGCTCAGGTTACATGAAAGAATCGTTTGAAATCAAGTTTGCTCACATAGAGTGAATTTAAATTTTTTTACTGCGTGGCAGAGGTTTTCAGTGGGCCCGGGCTCAAAAGGTTAAAGTGCTGTGCACAGTTCGAAGTGCGAATGAGCACCGTACATACCTTTGAAAAAAGTTAAAAACCGGGACGTTCGGAGAGAAACCATGGAGTTTTCAGGAAAATCCTGTATCAGACAAAACTTTGGTTTTCCGGGAGTTTGCTTGAAATCCCCGGGACCCCGGGAGGAGTGTTGATTTTCCGGGATTTTCCCGGGAAAAACGGGAGGGTTGGCCAGTATGGTCTTCGGAGGGGCTCTCCAAAAGGCCGCGTAGCACGATGTTGTTCACTCTGCTGCTTTTATCCGTGGCTTCAGCCACGAGGTCAAGCAGTGTCGCCTCCGAGGTGCCCTGTATGGCATTTCCAGCTGGATTTGGGCTGGTGAGGTTGCATACTGACCAACCACCACAATCTCAATCCCTTGGCAAGACATGCAGAATCCCTGGAGTTCTCTCAAAATCCCTGGATGGCACAAAAACAAGTGAAAAAGAGCTTTTCCCGCCAAAAAACGTTCGACTCTGCAGCTGTGCGTACAGCACAGATCGACCCTGTAGTGCAGTTTGATCAGTCGGCGCCCGCCTGTCACTCTGTCAGTGCAGATCTTGCATGGTCAGGTCTTTAAGTGACGTTCTGACACGTCATGACCAGTGCCACTGTGACACGCGTGACCAGTGCGGAACTACATCGATCCCGCGTTTCTTCCGTGGCATGGCGTCGAGCTGTACCGCTGCACAGAGGACTCCTAGGATGTACGCGTACCGTAAAAAAATGCAAGTCGCTCCGTAAGTTTGAACTGGAGTTACATGCGCGTGCATGCATTTCAAAATACCAATTTCGCGTAAAACTACCTTTCTGAAAACGGTCATAACTGTTGTAATCTTTGTTCTATTTCCAAAACAAAAACAGTTCTGTGCTCAGGTTACATGAAAGAATCGTTTGAAATCAAGTTTGCTCACATAGAGTGAATTTAAATTTTTTTACTGCGTGGCAGAGGTTTTCAGTGGGCCCGGGCTCAAAAGGTTAAAGTGCTGTGCACAGTTCGAAGTGCGAATGAGCACCGTACATACCTTTGAAAAAAGTTAAAAACCGGGACGTTCGGAGAGAAACCATGGAGTTTTCAGGAAAATCCTGTATCAGACAAAACTTTGGTTTTCCGGGAGTTTGCTTGAAATCCCCGGGACCCCGGGAGGAGTGTTGATTTTCCGGGATTTTCCCGGGAAAAACGGGAGGGTTGGCCAGTATGAGGTTGGCGACAGGATGTCTGGCAGTGAAGGTGGCGACCAGGGAGTCGTCAAATATTGACGACTCCCTGGTGGCGACTGTCTGCTTTACTTCCGCAATGGGGGACTTGGCGCCATTCTCTGAGATTACAACATCTTCAGTACATTTTTCGATAGCGGCTTTCAAGCGCCGGTTCTCCGCTGACAGGCGGTTGATGTCCTGGCGCTGCTCGTTCACGACGACTTCGAGGCTGTCCAGACGTTGTCCGATGGTCTCGGCAATGCTGTCTGTCACGATTGTCTTCAGCTCCGTTCGAAGTTCATGACGGAAATTTTCAAACATGTCTCTCATCTCTACAGTGATGCTCTGGCCGTCACCACCAGCGTTCACAGGCCCGACGCACAGGGCTGCACTTGGAGCGGTGCAGGCGTGCTGTTTCTTAACGGATTTCTCTGCACCTGTTTGTCTGACTTCAGTGTCACTCGGGGCGAGACTCTCCGTCGGGCTCTCAGCTCTACGTTTTTGTCCAATGCCTGTACCTGGAGCAGGGGGGGACGCATCTACTGTGATATCACTCTCTGAACTAGGTCGAACCTTCCCTTCCACGGCCAGCGTGGAGAGGGGAGGCCACCTTACGAGCAAACTTTTTCATAACTTTCGACATTACAGCTACACCAAAAAAAAAAAGTATTTAGGGGTCGTCTGTAATTATCGAAAAATTAAAAAATCCGTCCTCGTGCAAAATTGTCTCTGACCCACCCACCCACCTCCCATTTTTCCCATTAATTTTTTGATCTTTATAGGCCATTCACACGACGGGCAAACTTACTTTTATCGTACTGTTTCCAAGGATATTTACTCGGATACGATAAACTTGGACACACGCGAGCAACTGATTTTTTATCTTGGCCGAGGCCCTTTTGCTCGCGATTATCTTTGCACGCCAGGAAAAGAGTCGGTTGTTGAAAGTCTGTCCCTCCAGGAAATCGCGATTCCACGGATGCAACAAATTTCGCGAATTTGGCCCAACCCCGCGATTTTCAGCAAAATCCACGATTTCCCGCGTTTTTTTTTGTTGTTTTCTGCACTATATCTCACATTTTTGGCACTTTTCACGCAGTTCTTTCCATGATCCTGTACTGCTGTAGGTTATTTGCACAGTACGACTCCCGAGTAGATATACGATGCAACAAATTTCGTGATTTGGTCCGAATCCGCAATTTTCTGCAAATAATTCCGCGAATTCCTGGCAAGTTCTGCATCATTCCGCACTTTTCGTCGCATTTTTTGTTACTTTCTGCCGCAATTTCTTGCGCAAGTTTTCGAGAGTTTTTTCCGCAAATTCCCGCAGGGACAGGAAAGTGCGTACTGCAAATGCAGTGCTTGAACAAGGGAAAATTCAAAATTGAACATTTCCCGGCATTTTTAGGAGGTCACTATGGATACATTGACGGTTGCAAAGTTTGCCCAGCACCGTGTGAACTGGATCACAGTTTGCCAGTGTTATCTTGGTCACACGCGTGCAAATGTTTGCACGTCGTGTGAATGGCCTATTACCGATGCCCAGCTCGAAAATAAGAACTCCTGAGTCCTGACCCCATGTTCACTGATTGCACCTACATGTACATGTACATGTACATGTATGTCAAGTACTAGTAGCTAAGTAAAGTGAGTAGGTCTACCGACGGCCATGCACGTCCTACAACTACAAAAGAGTCATGTACCGGTATATCATACTGGTGTTTGCGATCCTACACTACGTCTACAGTGCACTACATGTCAGTGCAACAAGTGTATGAAAGTCACTGACGAAAAAAAAAAAAAAAAAAAAAAAAGGACGAAAAATCGAAAAATTAAATTCCGCCAGCGCTCTTGACCACCCACCCCCTTTCTGCCTGAGGACGGATTTTTTAATTTTTCGAAAAATACGGACGACCCCTTAGTGACCACACCCGTCCTAACTTTCGGGCGAGTACTGACTTTCGGGCACGAACAAACTTTTGGACCTGACTTGTGTGTAGTGGAGAAGTCATTTTGATGTAGATGTACATGCTATGTGCTGCATGTGCGCACCGTATCGGTACTTATTTCGGGCAGTATGTTTATCGGGCTTGACTTGACTTCAACAGACAGAGCCAAAAGAATGAAGGGGGTAATTCTTTCAGGCAGGTAATTATTTACGGACTTTTACGGTATTTTTAATAGGGGCTTCGAGAGCCCCTTTTTGATACCAAAAGTCCATAGATTATGGACTCTTGTTGATACCTATAATCAAGAGTACATATGTATATGTACATATGTACTCTTGCTATAATGACTTTGATCTTTTATAGGGTTCAGCCAGCTATTGAGAAAGAAAAATCGTACAGATGAAAGAGTACGGGAAGCAAAACCCGTACACAGTTCTGAAATGGGTAGCTTTTAGTAGTACACCGTACACGTGTGTAGAGTTTATTATCTGCACCGTACTATAATGCGTACATGAAGTTGTACGAGTTGAAAGTGAATATTCAGCAATCCAAGGCCCTTGATGAGTCATCAAGAGTAGTAAAATTACGATTGAACTCTGATAAGGCCCTTGGCGGGAGCGTCGCTGATTGGTCGTTTCCTGGACAACGAGACAGACCTCGTTCTAAAATATTTTATCCCTCTCTTTAGTGTTAACTCCTATTGATACTATACCTAGGCGTCAAATATTCCTGCATATTTTACTCCTTTATAGGACTAAGTATACGGATTGCTTATATTTGGCTCCATTTTAATAATTGAACACATGCTTTGGTTTGTTGTGATAAATCTGCGTACTACGTCAATTAGGAAATAAAACCTCGTAAAAGACCTCGGCTTCACCTCGGTCTTTTCATACTCGAATGTTATTATTGACTTCGTACTCAGTCAATATTAGTCATATTCATCGTTATAGTTCACTGCTATAATCCCGATTTGCTAATATTATTATCGTTGCATGTTACCGTGTTTTTGGTCATTGAATGCCGGCCTCAGGATATCTGTGTATAAAAAAAACATGGAGTGCCTTTTTATGCACTCAGCTTTGTCGCTTTATTGAGTATTCGTGCCACATTCAGGCGGTCTTACTTACATTGTACTTTGTAGAAGATGTGCAGGTGTCATGGCAGTCACTAGTAGGTTAGGATGACCGTACTCACTACTACTACTGTAGCACTTTCCACGAGAAGATGTACTGTCATCTATGGACTCCCAAATGCTTTCCTTTTCCAAGCTTACTTAGACCGGCCTGATCCTACCGGTAGGACCATCATACACAGACATGCTGCACAACCTCTGTTCTAGCATTTTACCTAAAACCTTACCTTAAACTGTTGCTAGGGGGTTACGAAGGAGTCCACAAATTTTAGACGTGATCGTACAAGGCATAGTGCGAAATACCATGGCAATTGCGGAGTAGAGTATGGAATCTTGCATTCCACTGACATGGCAAGCTGAGAAAGACAATAAGTCCTCACCATGATCGATGTGCCATGGTCAAAATTCACTTTGGACATAATGTCTAGCGGGCCGACCGGAGCATGTGCTAGTGTCTAGCGCCAGTAGCGGGCCTACCGGTAGGACGGCATGCAAGCTATCATTTTAATGCAAAAAAAGGCAGGGGTGCGTGCATGGTAGACAAGGTTGTTACAGCCGTGGCCTTCTAGACGTGACGTTAGCACATTGTAGGGAGGTTCTGCTATACGTGAAACGTAGAGAAATCACGTAGAGAGCAGGTGTCTCGGTTAGAGTCTACGGCTTCGCGTGTTTTGGCTCCAGATTTCTACGCGGAGATGGGGTTCTCTACGTTGTGGCACACGCAGAGAAAATGCATACGGATTTGCTGGGTATCGATCAACTGCTTGCAGAAAATTGCCAAATATGGAAGGGGAAATTCCCAGTACACATTCCACGTGACTTCTCTAGGTGAAACGTAGAGCAGAACAGCATTTCTTAACGTTACGGGAACGCGAAGAAAGTTCGCGTGATTCTTTGCGTCGCGTTCCCAACACGTAGAGCAGAACCTCCCTAATACCAAGAGTACTTAACCTCGGGGTTATGTACTCTTGATAATACATGTAGCGGTTGGACTCCTATAATAATAATTATTAGCATCATCACCCCCGTGCATGCAATCGGCTCACCTACGATGGGTACCTGACTTCAGTCGGGGAAGCAAAGGCGACGATGCAGACAAGATTGAGCACCGCCATGCAGTTCGAGGGCCACTTTGTTTACCCAAGGCACATCAGCAAGGAGGCATACATACAATAATTCCATGTGCTTTGATCTGGCTAACTGCATAACACACCACCACAGCACAAACATAACAGTGAGCTCACGGTCAAGGGACATATTGCCACTTTTTTTGTCAAAATTGAGTTTGGTGTTTACTCACAACATACAGGTCACAGGGAAGATTTTGTAAGACAGGTGCTCGTCATGTAAAAAACAATAATTCTATTGGAAGTACAGAGAGTGGGCTTGCTCCAACAGCATGCAGCAATACCTGGTATGGAGGGCATCGGGCGAGGGAGAGAGAAAAGCAACTACATGTACTAGTAACTGTACCAAGATCTAGAATGATATAATGGGGATCAGAGGCTTTCCACTACTGAGCATCAAGATACCCTAGATGCGAGATGCGGGAGCAGAAATAACTACAACCTATCCAAAAATAGACTACGGGTAAAAGGATCAGGCTTAGCAGGATACAAATGACCAACTCAGCGTAGCAAACTTCAAAAATACTTGAAGTGGAAAATGAATACTCGAAGTACAAAATATTCACAACGCATTGTTTTGCATGTATTTGCATGATTTCAGGAGATAACGGAGATATAGTAAAACATGGTTAAAAGATATACTGGTAAAAGAAGTCAGTTGAACTAAATCTTCTTGATTCAAGGCTATTTTAAAACTATAATAACAATGATCGATAGGTCTGTCAGAGCTGATCATGACATACACAACTTCAAGCAAACATTTAAAAACATACCGATGTTGGCAGCAAAATAAATTCGAGGCAAATCTCCGATATCCAGGCCCAAATAAAAGTACATCAACAGTAAATACTGACTGGTTGGTACCACAGCCTGACAAAAGGTCAGTAGAGAAAGTAGAGACAGCTATTCCAAACTGTAGAATGACATGATACACAGCCGCACCCTCAGTTGCGAACGACATTGTGGATGTACCAGTTCCAGGATACACTCCAAGAGTTCTTGATAGCTTCGTTGAATTTCTTGCGGAAACTGGCTAGTGCCTCTTCGTCAGATGAGCCAAGCACAAGGGCATCTCGGACATAGTTAATGTCATCCAGGGAGCGTAATTCTGGAATGCCAGTTGACAGCATCATTGCAAAGAGATTGATCAACAGACTGCCCTTGCGTCGCAGCAGCAAGAATGCTTCCTCGCAGAGCCGACGGAACTTATCCACCTCCTTCTGATCATCCTTTCCGCGTGTGATGACATAGACAAAGTCATCGGTCAAGACAAATGGCACGCGTTCTCTGCGCACACCAAACTTGCTCTTGAAGTTTCCAAGGAAGTGGCCAAAGTCAATGTGGAAGAGCTGACCAGTTTCCTTTAGCATGATGTTGTCAGAATGACGGTCACCGATTCCCAGGACATACGTCGCCACACAGTAACCAGCACAGGAATATGTGAACGTGTCGATCGCTTCATCCAGTTGAACCTTATCGGCATTCTTCTCCTGTAGCCACTTGTAGAGTGTGCTTTTGTCAAAAGCGCCACGAGAACCACCGCCTTTGGCTTTCTGAATCTTGGCAACAGTGTTGGCCTGCAGAACGACTTCAATCAGACCGACTTGGTCGCCAGTAGAGAGGCAGCCGTATGGGATCATGCGCATGTCAAGACCTTGAGCTCGCCACATGCTATCCATGATGCCAATAATCTGCAGCGTCAGCATGTCCTGGCGAAGGTCATCACCGTTCTTGAAGATCTGATAGACGTCTGCTCCATCCTCGTCAGCATTCTTGTAAACCAACCAGAGAGGCTTCATCTTTGAGTCCATGAACTTGCATTTGTCCAGCTTCAAACTGTGCAGCCGATAGGATGGACTGAGCGGGGATACCAGGTTAGATAATGCCTCCTGGTACTGTGGTGTCTCCAGAGTTTCCTGCATGGCTCGCATACCCTTGGGTCGTTCCTTTAGCGTCTTGCTTTGGAGCAGTTCAGTGACGGAGCGCAGCTTGGACAGTGCCTCTTGCTGACACAGCAGTGACTGCATATGGCCCATACTACCTCTGCAGTATGCCTCTAATAGCAGACCAAAGCGAACAGCCACTGGCGCTTGATGCATCTCAGCACGCAAATGCCAGAAGAGGAAGTGACCGATCTTCTGGTTTTTCAGAGCACGAGAAAGCAGAAACTTGCCAAGATCACAGTTCAGATAGGATTCATACTTCAACACCTGCACGAGTTGTAGCAAGAAGTGCATCAGCTCGTTATCAGTGAATGAGTGCAGCGACTGGACAGCAAAGTTGCGCACGTTCTGATCAGCATACTGATAGTCAAGAAGCTCCAATGCTTGTTCTGGCGGCAGAGCTGTCCATGACTGTAGCAGCACCAGCATTCTAGCCACACACTCGCGGTTATTCCACTTGACTGACTTGAGAAGCTTGGGCAGTGACTGCGGAATGGTGGCGAGGAACTCACGGCTGCGCCACAACGCTTCCATGTCCTGATCCTCCAGTTCCGCCAGTGGATCCATCTCGACGATCTTCATCAGATGTTCCTTGCCTGCTGGTTGGAAACCAGGGGACGGTGGTGACGGACTGTGCACAGTACTGCTCATTTCTTCCAGGCTTGGATAATGCACTGGGAGAGAGAATGGAGATAGCTCAATGTGCAGTACTGGACACGTGCTGTCGGGATTTTCAACGGTCGTTCCCATAAAGTTGAGTGTGTCCTCCAAGGCACCATCCACCGACCAGCACTGTAGTGCATGCGTACTGGAGCGTAGCTTGCCGTTGTAATCGAATGCGTTCAGATTGACCCAGGCCAGTGGTATCTGCTCCTTCTTCTTGCTGAATATACCAGACTTCCCTTTCTTGCCAGCGCCGTCTGAACCCGATGTGCCACAAATCACAAAGCACAGGCGGCAGTTTCTGGCCAGATCACGGACATCCACATCGAACATCAAGACATCATTAACTGCACATTCACCGCCATTATTGGTGACAATTTTGGAGGTGCGAATGTCAGATAGTGGTTCAGCTCCATGGTAGATGCCGGCCCTGACCAAGATACTGTCAGAGTTTAGATTGGTAGCCTTGAGCAAACGAATGGTAACCTTTGAAGCCACTGACCAGAGTGATATAACTTGGTCTGGTCGTTGAGATATTGTACTGGAGGCGTAGGTCTGCCGTAGCTTATTGTCCATGCGGAACTTGTCGATTTGAATGCCACTCAGCAGTCCACTCTTGCGCACTGTTATCAGCATTGGCCGCTGACTCTTAGCCAGGCAGTTGCGAATATAGCGATACTGTGACAGCGGTACATTGCTCTCTGTGAAGTATTCCACATGGCCGCACACCTTCAGAACACAGTCGCCAGGGTTCTCATCGGCGGGAATGATCGACTTCAAGAACTGCATGGCAGTCCAGGAGATTTTCACCGTCATGGATGCAACCTGGCCTTTCGGGTTCTTCAGGTCCAGCAGGATCTGCTCTCCATTGTGCAGCTTCTTCTTCAAACTCGGAGGCACATCGGGAGTGAGTTCAAGATCCGGTGGATAGGACCATCTCAGCAGGCTCTCTGCTGTTTGATTTCTTGATTCCACAACACCGACACAATGCTGCTGAATCTCGTAACGGAAATCCTGAACCTCCAGACCCAGCTCGTCAAACTCATGAAGGCGTTTGCCAATCAATGTACCGATCTCAGCGTTCAGCAACTTCTCTTCCTGATCACCAATACGTTCCACCACCTTGAGTAGTGGATGGAATAATTCACAATCACAGAAACGTTTCTTCTCCTCCACTAACTCTTCCGTCTCGGCATTCTTGTTGATGCCGACAAATACATACTTGGAAGACTCCTTCAGCTGATGAAAGAGAGGATATTGGCTTTTCACTTCCGCCTCACGCCATAGCCTGGCCTTGATCGTTTCCAATGTGTTGTCAGGTCGACATCTCAGAGGAATGAGCACACCAGTTGGCAACAAGCAATCGACGTCAATTGGCTGGGACAAGGCAGCGTAGACCTCCGCTGGGTCTTCTTCCCCCAACGCAAACATTGCTCAGAGCCCATTCGGCATCCTCCGCTGCTACTGCTAGGAGATCTCCAGCTGTAATACGCAGAGTAAAAATAAAAAACTGCAAATGAACCAACAGCTCAAACACACTGACGTTGTTCAAACAACGCTGCCAAGAGTTTTTGTTTCCACCTGCTTCACTTGTTTGACTTTTGGCCTTTCTCATGCTCATCGAGCTCACCCAACCGCAGCAGGCGCTCAGAGGACGCTAAAATAACTCTGTGGCTACATGTATACAGTAGCAGATATGGACACCGGTATTTGGATAAAACGTCATGAGCTCGTAGTCGAGTCTCGGAGTCGTACTCATACGAACCTGCTATATGCCCATAAAAGTAAACATGTAGATTGTAGGAAGTCGTAACACCAAGAATGGACTATTATTACTATACGAGTGTCCCTTGCCTCTTCTTGATATAACACTCGGCTAGCTTTACGACTAGTCGACTCCTGCGCTCTGATCGCATGATGAGCTGGTAAAATCTAAAACTACATGTAAAAAGGGTGTTTTGTTCTCCAAAAGCCTCTCATAACGATAGCAAGTCCTGATGGCTATGCACTCTTGAATAGTGTTATCAAGAGTCTTGGTTATGCGAAGGGCTGAAACCGTGAAGATCATCTTTTTCGATTACTCAGTACCAGGGAGTCATTGCCCAGTACCCAGACCCCTTTCAGACTGAGTTTGAGAGCTTCACCTGCCAGAACTTTACATTCATTCAGCTCCACAAGGCACACACTGTGACACACACTGTGACACACTTGCAAACTCAATCGGATCCACTATTCAGTAGCTCTATAGTCACAAATACATTACAATCAACCCACGTCTCCTTTCAGGTTTCAAATGCAAGGAGCATTAGATGAAATTGCTCGTTTCAAGTGTTCACTATAAACAAGAAAATAATGAGAATACTGAAGTTGGTTCTTCTAAGTTCGTATTGAGAATACTGATAGAAAAACTAGCCGTGTAGATATACATTGTAGTAAGAGTTTAAAACTACACTGATGCCGCTACACAGCACGGTAGCTATCAGTTGCAGGAGGGAAAAAATCAGGCTGAAGACAAGAGAACATTATTCTTCACATTTCACTGTTAGAGTTAAATTGGATAGTTAAAAAAATAAACATACGTCGGCAGCATATGACTCGGGACCTGGCGTGGCCGGCCATGGGGTTCAAAACTAAATAAGTATAAATACTAAAGCAAGGACAAGATGTGTTCTGTGAAAAATCATTTGAAGTGATGGAACCGTGTGTTTGTGATGGTTTGAAGAAGCAAGTGAATGGAATATTGAAAATAGGTCATAATCATTTACGGAGCTGTTGTCACGGCAACAGATTTCAGCAGTTGTTGCAAGCTGGTCAATAGAGTCTAGGAGCGCAAATTCTGCATGAACCTTTTCGCTGGTCGGAGCAATTTCTTGTGACGACTGATTGCTGTTTTACTGGCTATTGGAGTTGTCACGGTTGCAGATGCTGCATTTGCATTCGTACTCGTGACGCTATCCACTGTTGTTGACTCAAGTGCTGCAACTACTGATGTTGGTGTGTACATCAAGGTGGATTTTTCGGCAGCAGCTTCGGGCACAATATAGCGGTTGGCTGCTTTCTGCGACGATGCGCGCTTGATGGTAGGCTTAATCTTCTTGCTAATCGAGGCTTTCATCGATAACGCTCGACTCATGGTAGTGGGTGGACGATGGGGGCTTAACTTGATGCGCTGCAGGTGCTCTTTCACTGCTTTCTCATACTCTGCAGGCGTGGGTGCTTTCGCTGACGCAAATCCGGAAAACGGATGATGCACTGGTGCAGGGAGATATGAGCCTTGGGCCAAAGCAGCAGCTTGTGCCATCAGAGCCGCTGCAGCAGCAGCTTGATGCTGCGCTGCCATTGGTGGGTAATTTGGTGGCATGTACGGATGCGGGTGGTGGTGGTACATGGGATGATGGTAGGCGGACGGCATGTATGCTAATGGAGGAGCTGGCAGCCTGGAGTAAGGCGACGAGTAGGCGATAGGGTGTGGCGGCCGATCCTGCTGCTGTAAGGGAACCTGTGACATTGCTTGCTCTGCTGATGAGGCCATCGCCGGTGGCAAGCCATATGGTGAATAATGCATGCTGGGTAGCGGTAGTGTGGGCGCGGGCTTAACTCCAACTAGTGGATACAGATTAGGGTTGCCCTCTCCAGGTAGCTGTACCCAAGGGTAGTGTTGGTGGGGCTCGGCTGGTATAGTACCTGCCTCTGACATCAACTCTTCGAAAAGATCTTTCTGGTTCTCTGCCAGTTCAGAAAACTCTTGTTGGGGATGAGTGTTTGATGCTGTCGACTGTGATTCTTGAGAACCTGGTGATGTTCTACCGTCCTTTGTCGACCTAGAGTCTTGAGGATCATTCGTATTATGTGTCGGATCAGAGCGATTCTGCAACAAGGTTGGCTGCTGCTGCTGACGTTGCTGCTGCTGCTGAGAAGACAGGGTGTTGCTGGGAAGAAATCCTGGAACGCCATACCGAATCTGTGTGTTGGGAACTTGGGTACTCTCCATCTGATAGTTGGGCATTGAAGGCAGCTGGTGCCCCAATGGATCCTGACTTGCCGCCATGGGTCCAGTATTTGGCAGATATGAAGACAAGGACAGAGAAGTCCTGGTGGAGTAGTTCAAATCTGCACCAGCTCCGGAGCCACTTAGACTGGGTATGGAAGCATTATTGAGCAGGCGTGCATAGACATCAAACATATTCCCATCACCCGCCATATCAGCAGCATCTGCTTGTTTCTTTCCATCCAGTATTGATAGTAGAAGATCGGTAGTTGGGGTTGTGGCCTTGTCGGGATGCAATACGTCAGGAATGGAGGCCACTCTGCCAGTTACTGTGGAGCATTCATTCAGCCAGCTTTCTAGTCCTTGCAGCATATCATCGCCTCCCATTGATAGTAGCCTGGCTTTGTTCAGAACATCCACCGAGTCAAATACGTCATCATCAGCATCTTTGTCAGCTGCACATGGAAGCCACAAGATAGTATAGTCATGCAGAATACTAGTAACTAACCAGGGTCAACTACTTACAAGACAAGCATGAAAGATCAATGTATTTCTTAATCATGGCAACGAATAGCACTTCTACCAAGACACCGCGGGGATATGAACTCGTGCTTCCACTGATCATTTCGGTGAGACAAGCTGCACAACAAAGTACATGTACTGTCTGTAGTAGACTTCTATGTCCAAGAGCAGGTCTCCGGTTTCCACTGAAGCACCACCATCGTCATCACGCAGCAGAAGGGACTGCACAAATCAACATGATGTACAGTACAGACTAGTGGTGTCAATACGAGAGCTTCCTATTTAGACCACAATACAGTGGGCTTGTGTGTGGTTGTATGTCTACCAGGTATACTTCCCCTCCTTTTACGCGGAAACGGTTTGAGGAATAAACACCAAAGCTATGGTCGAAAACGTACCTTTGCTCGAGTCCCGTTTCGCTACCGTCTTCACTGGTTTCACCACCACAGCTTCCATGGTCAAGGGGCAAGTAACAAAAGAGGTAACTCTAAGAGAAGTTGAAACGGAGAGCTATCTTCCAGCTAGGCGAAATCATATCTGCTGAAACAAAAGCACAAAATTCAAATTTTTCGAATCTCCTCTCGCCAACCGTTTCCCGCGTGGCGCGTATCCAAAGCTTCGAAGTGTGTATACGATACAACAAGCGAAGCTACCAAGCGCGTGCCGCAAGCGCATTCACGCGGCGCAGGGCTACGGCATTTTGACAGGACCAGATGATCCACATGGCTTGGCCAAGACAAAGAAGGAGGATCTAGGAACTGTGGTCAGTGTGGAGTCTTGTAGTCACACAACATTCTGATGATTCACTGATTCAGCCTTCCTCAAGCCAGTCCATGGGCATGGATCCAGGACCCGAGTAAAAACGGATGTAGCAAAAGGCCATGGACTCTTCTTGATCATGTCAAACTGCTTTGCATAGAAATAGAATGGATGAAGCTTGAGTGTGAAAAAGGTAGATAATCGATATACGATCCACAAATGGCCAAGCACATCCATAACTGGTAAACCATTGTCCATAACCAGATAACTGATGGAACACACGGAGCGCGCGGGGCTTAGTAGTAATTCTTTATTATGGCTTAGTAATATCAAGAGTACATAACCCCCTTATTACTCTTGGTAATGTACATGACTGTACTCGTATCGCTGAACATGTACGTCTTTGTCACAAACAACAGCTTGCAAGAAACTGGACATGAACAAGATCAAGAGTATGACTCTTGACAAGACTCATACAGCCTTTTTTTTCTAGGTACATACATGTACAGTGGTCCCTTTATAATCCGGCACCATTCGTGCTACGGAGATTCTGCTGGGGGGGGGGGGGGGGGGTGCTGGATTAATTTCTGCTGGAATGACAATGTGCATGAAAAGGACATTTTGGTACTGTACGAGGTGAATTGCTCTCTACATGATCACCACATGCACACTGCGTGCGCTCGATCTACAATTGATTGTTTTGTTTTTTTTACTCTGTAGCCTAGTACATAATTATATAGTACAGGTGGTGCTTGACAGTAGGGAGTAGTACAATGGTATTGTACTACTCCCTGCTTGACAAGGCTATGTGGGGGGCTCCCTAAGGGGGGGGGGGGGAGACATCATTAAATTTTACTTATAGTTGGTGAATCTTAGGCCAGGGAAAGTGTTTGCTCCACACACCGGAGCTTGCGCTTTTCCGCCGACTTCACTTCACACTTTGACTGACCCACTACAGCCATAAACATATCGCCGAAGTCGCTACCAGCCTACCACTATTTCGTCCCGAAAACCAGGGAGTCACAAACAAGAAAAGCTCCTGGTCAAACGATAAGTACCCAGTTCTGTCCAGAAGCCATTTTCAGAGTTGCACACTCTGGCTTGGACTAACTCATGTTCACACCATTTTCTAACTTTCACGAGAGTTGTTCCTCAAGCCCCATTGTACAGACACAACATCTACAATGTCAGAGTACTGTGCAAGCAGAAGTATTCGTCTGGAATTTAATGTCGTCTTTTTCGTCCAACGAGCCGTTGGACTAAATTAAATGCCGGACTAATATTGATTTGTCCAGCTTTTCAATACATTATGATCCATGGACGAAATTTACAACCGGACGAAATCCCTTTCTTTGGAGTTGGACGAAATTTTCTGCTTATACAGTATGAAACAACGTGCACCGGGTCTGCACAGCACACCAACGAGGAGAGATCACTGATTAGCCCCCACGCCACGACTACAGTACGGAAGGAAATTTTCTGCTTATACAGTGTGAAACAACGTGCACCGGGTCTGCACAGCACACCAACGAGGAGAGATCACTGATTAGCCCCCACGCCACGACTACAGCACGGAAGGGGTCGAAGTCATAGCGCACTCCGGCGGGATATTGTGCTAGTAGAAGTATGAGACCCATGGGCCCACAAAACATCAAAAGATACAGTATGGGTGCTCGCTGTTTCTACATGGGTACTGCATAACACGTGGAAAATCAACAGCAACGAATATCCGTAAAGATATAAAGACCTGAATACAAGGGTATGTACATATGTGGCGAAGATGATGATGAAAAAAAGCGAAATGAAGCACTGGCTGTAATATTAATGACACGGAGATTTAAAAATATGACTAAGATTGTTGGAATTCTGCATGAAGGAAGTATGTGCACCATGCCGAATCCGGAATGGCAGAAAGCCTCTATCAAAACTGCATGGTGAAACGAATTGCGCAAAGTACTACAGCCAGTGCAAACATGAATGTTGAAACGTGCAGCAAGACTGATTGGCTCAGCTTATCAAAAGTTACATATACACATGTACATAAACCAGTATGCATGGACACGCACACACACACACACACACACACACACACACACACACACGCGCACACACACGCGCACACACACACACACACACACACTCACCAACCTACACAAGCAGCAGCACACTGTACGTGAAGGCATACATGCTTAGTTGTAAGTCATGTAGCGAGGCGTGGCACTGAACTTCGCATAGGACTTGATCACCTTCTGTACAGCATCTAGGAAGTCTTTTTCTGTTGCCACCTGAACAAATACATGACACACGAGCACATGAAAGCAAAATCAATTTGTAATTTGTTTATGTAGCTCATTGGAAAGGTAGTAAAATCTGTTCGAAGCCAATGGCAAGCAGGACAACTCCTCTGGCTGTCGTAGCACACTTGCTGGCCAAGTCATTTCAGAACATGCCGCAGGTGCTTCGTCGCCTCATACGAGATACTGTACCATCTCCATGAGTAGCAGCATCACCACGACCAAGGAAAAGGTGTGTTCTTCGATCGCTGTTGAAAGTCATACGCTCCTTCCATGTTGGGATGACTGTCGTCACACATCATGTGGGAGGTGCCAGTGCTACAGGGCAGCCTTTGTCAATGAACCAGAAAAGCTGGGCAGGCACCTCATGGTTGATGGTGAGTCCGCATCTCCAGTCGTGCTGCTGTATGCCGTAAGCCCAAGCAGGTGGTTCCGTATCGGCATCATGTCATGAATTGCAAGGTGTGATGCACCGGGACTCTCGGTGTGGGGGAATATCTCGGTGAACTATCACGACAGGCAGGAATGATTTCAAATCTAAGCGATGCTAAGTGCATGTCCATGCATGCACAATGGGCAGTAGCCTGCGACAGTATGGCTATTATACCTGGTTAGTTAGTCTTACCTTTCTTCGGGCACGGATTGCAAACATGCCTGCCTCTGTGCACACACTGCGAAGTTCAGCACCTGCATTCATATAAATAGAATAATGATAGACTTCATGGCTTGCAATACAGTCATTGGTTGGAAAAACAGTACATGCAGTGCATTCATATACAGCCACCAAGAAAGATAGATACAATGTAGTATGCGCTTCAGAGCAAGTCATACCAATCACAAGTCAGCAGCCGACATTGGGCAGACACACATAAATAGAAGTTGTCAAGAGCGTGCAACTAACCGGTGCAATTCGGGCAGAGGCGAGCAAGAAGGTCGTAACGAATGCCACGCTCCACACTCATGCTACGGGCGTGGATTTTGAATATGTGTGCTCTTCCCTATGCACAACGAGATGAGAAAGAGATGGATAGACAGAGGTTATCAACTATAGAAGCAAACAATAACAACAAGAAAAATAACGGTTTCATCAAGTACTCAGGCCAGATAATACTGTAAGAGTTGAAAGTGTAACGAATCTAAAGTTAAACGATTTGCAAAAAATCCCACTTAGGGGTCGTCGCTAAAGTTTTTTGTCGTCCCTGAAACAAACATGATTCATTTGGGGGGGGGGGAGGGGGTGCGAGCCAAAATCGCAAGTCGACCGACACTGTACATACGACATGTGCATCCATGCGATTTTCGTCGTCCAGCATAGCAAGCTGTGTTCGTTTCAGAGGGAGGGGAGGGGTCCAAGTACGAAATGAACGATGTTCGTTTCAGGGACGACAGAAAACTTTTGCGATGACCCCTTAGCGGGCACAAAGTTTAACGACCCTGCCATTACACACCTGTCTTCTATTCCTCTAGTATAGACAAGAGAAGGAATAACATACGTCTAACGTTTCTTGAGTTAACGATGGATTCTTTCTCGGTAACACGTTACACTTTGTTGTGTCAACCAAGCATGTTTCACTGTGAGCACCGGTTGCCTTCACGAATATTCGATACCACAAAGCGTAATCTCTAGCATTGAGTGTCTGGGAATGAAATTTTCGGTTCGTCTTACAACAAACCTCATCCAGTAAACCAGGTAGCATTACCTGCGAACTCCCTATCGTTGCTGCTGTGTGTTGTGTTGTTGTGTTGTGTGTAATCAAGTGCAGTGTGTACCTCTGGAGCCAACATGTGCACCTGGTTCTGGTGCAGCGGGTACTATGAGTACAGTGTAAACAGGGCTTAGCGAGTTGTGAAATAAATACACTATGAGTGTAGCTGGGGATGAATCTGTCAAAAGCACCAGACTCCCCATTCAGCCAGGCCACTTGCTACATACTTGTTCATTACTTGATTAACCTCTCTACCAACAAACCAAACTGGTCCTTCTGCGCTGGTGATGGCAATGTGCACAAGCATACATTCGAATACTTAGAAGTAGCACATACCTCCAGGTCCGGAAGGCCAAATTCTATCCGCCGATCTAGACGACCAGGTCGAACTAATGCAGGGTCCAAGGTATCAGGTCTACCAAGCACACCAAAGCAAAACAAAAAAGAACGAGACGTTTTACACTAAAAACTTGTCACACGTAACAAATACACCGTAACCCATGCAGGAAGACTAAAACAAACAATTAGTCCATAGCAATCCTACATTTGACACCACCTTCCCATTAAAAGCATGCCTGTACATGTACCTTACTGCAAACACAAATTACATACCTGTTGGTTGCCATCAGGACTTTGATGTTTCCTCGAGCATCAAAGCCGTCGAGCTGATTAATCAACTCCAGCATAGTACGCTGCACTTCATTGTCACCGCCTTCACCTTCATCCACACGTTCACCTGGTGACGGTTACAAGTTGCACACAAGTACAAGAAAGCACTGTGTTGAAATCCAGAGCGGACACGGAACACTGGATAACAACAGCAGAGGTCAGGGTTCTAGCCAGGTCAATATAGTAGGGGGGCGGGCATGGGAAAAACTTACATGACCCATTTTTTCCATTGTCCAAAATTGTCTGGCCATGCAAAATGTAACATACAGGGTGAACCCCCGACTTCACCCCTCACAAACGTGCCTTTATGAACCCTCTAGTGGTGACTATCGACTGTATTTTCGTTGAATGGCGTGAAAAAACACAAAAATCGGAAAATGAGAAGGGGGCGGCACTTTTTCACAGGGGGGGGGGCGCAAACGGAGTATGGGGGCACTGCCCCCCCCCCCCCCCTACTCCCCTTTGGCTAGAACCCTGGAGGTTCAGCTCCACATGACGGAAAAACCAAGTGAAGACTTGAAAGCACACACTTTTGGGCTTCATCTCAGTGCGTTCTCTACAGTTTACGCGACAAAGAACCTCTCTAGTATCAATCAAAGGCTTAGAAAATAGAACATGTACAAACAGCAGTGTCCATTACGAGCACATAAGGACACTAAGTACACCATTCCGCCAAGGTCAAGGATATATCAGAAAGGCTGTCAGTACATACATGGCCCATCAAAATCTGTTTAACTCGAAAGCGGCTGCCAAATTTTTCGCTAGAAACCAATGTGGCACACCTACTAGTATCGGAGATAGAACTCGCCGGGCTGTGAAACGATACATACGTTTTACAGTACTCCTCGCCAAACTACATTGTACAGTATAGTGTGCACGTGTATGCCATTTTAGTTTTTAGTTTGTAATAATATTTAGTTCAGGGTACGTAATGACATTAAAATCCTAGTGAATATTTACTCTCACTTAATCGTTACGAGGTGATTATGCATTTCTAAGCATTTTTCGTTTCTAAGCAAATGCGTAAAATCAGCAAACCGTCTCGTACATATCCAATGCATGCGGTACAATATTCCAAATATAGCACAGTGAGAGACTTCCCTCGGTCTTCATCTTCCTTTCCCAGCATGTGTTTTGTTCAAGAAGACTAGGTTTAAAAAATGTGAAGAAATTGTGTAGAGAAAGAAAGGGATTCAAACAAGTTCACTGTATTGTGCCGTGGTCGTCATGGTTATGGACTACAGTTAAAAGTGTTGGAAGCTATCTATCAGCGTCTGTACAAGCCTAATTTGTGTGTACAGAAAGATAGTATAATTGGGTTGAAATTGTTCAAGTAACGTGTCGTGTTTAGTGCGGCCAAGCTTGGCCGTTAATGTTCTAGGTGTAATGTACTGCTGTTATGTGTTATCACGTTGTCTTTCCTTCCTTTTTCCTTTCTCCTTTGTTCATTTCTCGCTTTGATTGTTAAAATTCACACTTGTAAATTTCACTGTTGTTGCTCTTAGTGTTATTTCTCTAACTTAGATTTTCTATAATAGTTCAATTTTTGTTTCAGTGTCCTTTAGTACAACGACGATTCCTGATGAGTGTTGTACGAAAACTTGTTTGAAAGACTAGGTTTGTCTTTATTTTAGAGCAGTTTGTCGCTCTTCGCGATCGCTTCAGTAGCAGAAATAATGTAAAATCGCCCTTTTATGGATCCCGTTTGTGAGGAGCCGGCCGAACCAGGCCCAGAAAGTTCATGTAATAGCAGTAGTAGCGACAGCACTGGATCTGCTAATGGAGAAGAAAGCCATAAAACGACTTCTGATACAGATATGGCATCAAATATTGAGCCGGATGAACCCAGCACAGATTCAGCTAGCAAGCGAGCAACGCTCGCTGTCAGAGCATTTTATTCTCCTGTAACGAGCAGTGCATTTCGTTCGAAGGCCGCTGCGGCAAATGCATTTGACGTGAGTCGGCAGATGTTCCGACATATAGAGAAGGAACTGGAGGTGTCTGGCGTGTTGTCAAACATCAAGAGTGGGCACCTTCCTCCTCCACGTCTGCCAGATGTTCACGACAATGGTTCAGTGACCACACCATCTGCACCTGGTACCATAGAGTTTGACATGGCAACAGTGGAGGCTGCCATCAAAGCCAAATGCACACGTCCTGGTGACAATGTCAAGTATGGGACACATGGATTGGTGGGCATGTATCGTGAGGGCGTGAAATGGGCTGTGCAGTCAATGCACACGGGCAATCTGCGGAAGGATGGGCGCAGAGCATCTGAGCTGTTAGCCTTGATGAACATCAAAGTGTCTGACACGACACTTCACCAGAAGTTGAGAGAATATGAGGCTTCGCTGGAACCTGATGTTACCGTCGTGAATGTCCAGACACCATGCAGAACTGGCCAGAGAGCGAAGTTGCCAATGCGATATGAAGTCCAACTTGTGGAGTTCGTACAGAAATTACGTGCTCTGAACCTAAAGGCAGGCAAGTCGCTGATAGTTGGTGCAGCTAACCACCTCATCAAAGGAACTGAGCTAGCTGACTTGTTCAAGGACAAGCACGTAACCTATGCTTGGTATTACTCGTTCAGGAACCGCTATGGCATTAAGATGAAAAACCAGGTCCGGCTGGAAATGGACCGCAAGAGGTGTCTTCTTTCTTATTTATTCCGGTTCATTGTTCTGTTCATAGTCCACACGCTACTATGATCTTCAAGTAATCATGCTTCTATGGTGTTGCCAGACCCGGGCCATGCTCTATTTCAATTGTAATGCACATGTTGTGGTTCTTTAAAACTTTTTGGTTTCAGTGGATGCTGGGAAGCCACTTCTTTAGGGCTCTAATTGCTTGCGGAAGACTTTGTTTTTTTGGCATTAGTACTTGTCACTGTTCTAGCATGTACATGTATGTGTGGAGAATGGAAGAATGCGATGAAATAACACTAAACATAGTCATTTTACACAATGCTTAGAATCTAAAACGTTCATATTCATAGCATCATATCAACCCAAATGTAATCCATTCCTTGGGGCGTTATGATAGTCATATTCAGTTGAAACTTGGTGAAGATAGAAAGAAAGGGATCATCTTCTGAGTGAGGCCAAAAAATGTATACACATGCGCACTGACACCCCGATATTGTACGATTTTACAATCATGCTTAAAAAAGGATAATCACCTCGTACTGGATGGATAATCCATCAGGTTACCTAAGGGGTCGTCCGTATTTTTCGAAAAATTAAAAAATCCGTCCTCAGGCAGAAAGGGGGTGGGTGGTCAAGAGCGCTGGCGGAATTTAATTTTTCGATTTTTCGTCCTTTTTTTTTTTTTTTTTTTTTTTTTTTTTCGTCAGTGACTTTCATACACTTGTTGCACTGACATGTAGTGCACTGTAGACGTAGTGTAGGATCGCAAACACCAGTATGATATACCGGTACATGACTCTTTTGTAGTTGTAGGACGTGCATGGCCGTCGGTAGACCTACTCACTTTACTTAGCTACTAGTACTTGACATACATGTACATGTACATGTAGGTGCAATCACTGAATCAGTGAACATGGGGTCAGGAGTTCTTATTTTCGAGCTGGGCATCGGTAAAGATCAAAAAATTAATGGGAAAAATGGGAGGTGGGTGGGTGGGTCAGAGACAATTTTGCACGAGGACGGATTTTTTAATTTTTCGATAATTACGGACGACCCCTAACGACATTAAAGTCCTAGTGAATATTTTACTCTCACTCAATTGTTACTGGATGTCTATTCCATCATGGTAAGAGGTCGAGGCCACTGCTACTAATTCATACTGGTAACAGGTGTGGGAAAAATGCACGACAATGGAACACATGCGCACAAGTTGATGAACACGCTTACCGCCAATTGCGTCAATTTCATCAAAGAAAATGATGCATGCCTTCTTAGTGCGAGCCATCTCAAACAATTCGCGCACCATCCGAGCACCCTGTACAAGAGCAACAATTCCAATACCAAAACCAAAAATGGAATGTGTACCTCCAACGTGACCACTGCCAGGACTAACATCACCGACTCACCAACATAACAGTTACCAGTGCTGTCAGTGTTGATATGACACAAAGAGAAAAGAGAGAGAGAGAGAGAGAGAGAGAGAGAGAGAGAGAGAGAGAGAGAGAGAGAGAGAGAGAGAGAGAGAGAGAGAGAGAGAGAGAGAGGTGTACTCACCTCGCCAACGTATTTCTGCACCAGCTCAGAGCCAATGACTCGGATGAAGCAGGCATCGGTACGGTTGGCCACAGCTCTAGCGCACAGGGTCTTTCCTGTACCAGGCGGTCCATAAAGCAAGACGCCTTTCGGTGGATCGATACCAAGATTGATGAACCGTTCCGGCTAGAGAAACAAAGCAAATGTCCATAATAACAGAAACTGGACATAAGCACATCGTGCCCAAGCAATGAAGTGAAATGGACAAGCAGCTCATTACTTACACACTACTATACCACAACACAGTGCTGACTCACGCTGTATACACAGCGCCCATAAGCGGTTGCGGTGACTCGCCATCATGACACGATTCACATAACCACTATAACAATTTACTTTCAAGCGCAAGTTCAGTCTGATGAGGAATTCTACTGCAAAACAAAAGATACAGAAGGCAAACCTTACATGTAGCAAAGGGGTTTCCACAACCTCTTTCATCTTGTCGATCTGTTCCTTGCAGCCACCGATATCGGCATAGGTAACATCAGGTTTCTCCTCCACCTGAAACGGGTAACACACAACTTTGTGACTATTGCTGCATTACAGAAAGATTCAATGACATGATGGGCATGTATCCTGCTCAACCAATCCAGCAAGTACTTGTAATAAAGTTCTCAGAAATATTCGTTTCAACAGCTGCAGAAAATAATGCCAAAAATATCACGAAAAAGTTGTTCTGCAGATATCCATGAAGATATTGTGCAGTCGATTGACATAATTACTGAAGAGCACGTTAAAAAGTACACTATTGAAAATTAATTTTGCGTACCATGGCAATTTTGCATCCCGAACTGTGAAAGTGTGTACGACTCGTGCTTATAGAAAAGATGTGAAAACAGGTACGGACTTTTGTTTTCGCTGACCCTCTCTAACGGCCCATTGCCATTGGTGTTGAAAGCACCTCTTGCAGCAGGTAGACAATGCAAGCACATGTATGATATACCAGTATCAGACATAACATACCACGATCTCAAACTGAACTAACCTGCATCATGGTGACCGTTGGGTCAATCTTGGGAGGCAGGGGAATGTGAATCTGATACTTGTCGCGGTCAACACTAGAAGACCAAACAACAATGAAGACACACATAGAGCAGCATGCACATGGTTACTGACTGCAATGCGGACCCCAATGTATCATTTGCATAGCAAAGCGATTCAGTCTCCAACTGTCCCAGACACACACACACACACGAGAGAGAGAGAGAGAGAGAGAGAGAGAGAGAGAGAGAGAGAGAGAGAGAGAGAGAGGAGAGAGAGAGGGAGAGAGAGAGAGACACACACACACACACACAGAAAGACCCAAGTGTGCCTTACCCTACTCTCATGCCCTCTTCAATATCAGTGGGTGCCACTTTATCCGCTAAATCCACAACAAACTTTGCGTACTGCTTGACATTGATAATGTACTTTGCATCATCTGTGTCGGCATTGATAATCTTAGTGCACCGAGCCACCTACACACACATCATACACACATAGAATATCACCATTCACTAATCCGAAAAGAGTAAACAAGGCCAAACCGAAAAATTCATTTCCTTGTGATAACTGACTGGCCGTGTTTTTGAACACTAACGCGAAACTATTTTTCTGTCCATATACTGGCATATTAATTCACACGTATAAAAGAGGTCTTGGGAACCTTCTTTCAGCAGAACCTATCAAGTTGCTAACGTGTTCACGGGGCTTAGCGTCATAATCAGCGAAGGGCGACAACGTTATTCTCTACATTTTCAGCTGGTTTTCTGGTTCAGTAGATATCATAGATTCATAGTCATGGCCCAACGGCAACGCAATGCAGCTCAAGCGGATACAGTGTTGCAGTTCAAATAGAGTTTAAAAAATGCCTCCGCATCTATCATTGTGGCAGCCAGTTGGGCCTTGCCACATTTACAGATCATGCTATCACAGCCACAGCCACTGACCTGCAGGGGCTGTTCTGATGTGATTGACATTTTATCGGAAAACAAGTCCCACATTCCAGGATGTGCCAGTCCAGTGTCAGACTCCTTCACACCTAAACACAAACATAATAACATAAGCTCACAAATGATCCATCAAGCATGTCCAATATTCATCGCGCACAATTCACTGCTACAACAAAGGCCATTTACCAGAATCATATTATGCCAGTGTACACCGGCATACATGTATACCACCCCACTTCAACTACACCAGGCAACTGTACAGCTCTGCTTGGGAGCCACACATAGACACACACGCAGACACCCATGCCTGCACCCCCCCCCCCCCCCCACACGCACATACACACACAGAACACGAGTAACAGCCACACTATTTGCTACCGCTACCAGTCCAGTCCTCACACAGCCCATCTCCATGGTGAAGGTAAAGGTAGTCTGTAGTCCAATCTGACCATATGGACAGGAGGTGTTAGAGACATTTAGCTTCAATGAGTTCAAAGTAGTGAGGGCTGTGCTCATCCCCTCTCCTCTCCTCATCTCCATGAGAAACAAGCAAAGTAGGATGTATCCTAGGTCATCTCCTTACCTGTCAGCTCATTCACTCTCTTCAAAGTATTGTTGATGTCCTCCTCAGTTGATTTCAACTGCTGGTCATACGCACCAACACCCTGAGGACAATGTGAAGCAAACAGAAGTAGCAAACATGAGCACAATGCCATGCCGGACCGTCATCAACAGTCGCGTTGTTAGAGTCACGGAGGACTGCACCCCGAGCAATTCGTTGGAAACTCTTCATCCAGAAGGCGTCGCTCGCTTCAAAGCAGTGCTTGCTTCCTCTACCGAAACGGGGCTTAATAATTATATTATATTATTTTAATTCAATCCGGAGAATGATGTTCTGCTGGGTGTCTGAGAGAGAGACACGTTTGACTGTTCCTGGCGGCCTGATCGAGCTGTTGATTGAGAATGCTAATATGTACGCATGCCTGCTTTATTGACCTTACATATTGTATCTGGGCTGTGTACTGTACACACGTGCATACCAATAATTAGATCTGGCACGCATATAACATTAGCAAAAAAAAGAACGAGAAAAAAAGAAAGCCGACTGACCGACCAGTATTTTTCTGGCCATGTTACCCGAAGCAAAAGGCATGTATCACTGCAAATGACTACTATACTGTAAACCGGGAAACTTTGGCGTGGTTTTAGTTTTCGATTTTTCGAGCAAAGGGCGATTTGCACTTGGACAAGTTTGTGATTGGAGTCAATAGGGACCTTTCGCATTTGCTACGAATCGAATGCGAAACGAAAGTTTGATTCGGCTCGTAATCGTTTCGTTGAAAATAGATTCAGGTTTCGCCAGTCGTCATGCAAATGTGCATGGCAACTACGAATACGGCCGTACGGGTGTTTACACGCACACGTGCATGGATCATGGAATCAAGGGAATTGTCGGAAAAAGGTGTACCTGGTAAAACATGTGTACCTGGATCAATAAATGTGTACCTCACGGATTCGGAGCGCGCCACGAATGAAGAGGCTTCCATTCGTGAAAACGAGCTCTCCGCAGGGACTCTGACGAATCCTCAAACCCAGGTGACGAATCAGCATTCGTTTCGTATCCGTACATGTGGTGCGAAAGGTCCCTAATATCACTAGCTATTTTACTACAGCCCTATGCTTCGGTGCCGGCTTACTTTTTGCGATTTCATACCAATGGTTTCCCGGTTTGCAGTAGTCGAAATAGAAAAGGTGAGTACTAGGTGGTAGGTGTAAGCGCTTCATCAACTAGCGATCTTTCGATCTTTCTCTCTCTCTCTCTCTCATTACCCCTTCTGAGGAACAATATGGCAGCATAAGCCGGCCAGTCTGTGGGCGCATGTCCAAGCCAGATGACGATTCTGGTCAGTCGATGGATGTATAACTGATAAGCAGTACGGTGAGTTCTTGCAAGACTCCTAGCATAGAATTGATTGCTTTGATATTCATTCAGAGTTCTTGATCAGTAAATCAGACCGTGACAAAATACCACTAGCCCCCACAACATGTAGTACCGTCAGTATACACATATTTTGAAATGCTTCTAGCTAATTTGCAGCACAGTGAGTTGATTGGACTTTCCAATATCAGTGGGTACTCTCGGGAACCGTATGGCACCAGGAACGGACTATCTCTTGCTAAGACTGTGTTTGGTGGAATACAATGAAATACACTAGATTCAGGAACTCCTGAAGGAAAAAGGAAGTGATGACCCTAACACAAACCCCGAAGTTTCATGCAAGGGCTTCAGGAAAATTCCAACTGTGCGATAAGGCACTTAATCAGAACATCACTCTCTTACGTATGTTTTCAATATGGCGATATCACCCTCATCCAACGCTGCAAATGGGATGAAATAGAAGGAAGTATAAGCAGAGCCAATCATAAATTTCCCAGTCATGATTAACCACAGAAAGCGTATTCCTAACTGCTGTTCCTCACCTTTGATGACTTCTTTCTCGCCATCATCCTTCACCTTTCTCATATCATCTCCTAAATGGTCCGGCATCTTTGCTGGCGCTGTGGCACAGCTTATTCCAAACCCACAACAGAAAAACTGTTGAACTGCTTTCACAGAACAACAACAAATTTGCAGGTCAGTTCAAAACTAGGCAAAAGACAAAAAATGCAAAAGGCTGCCCTGAAAGATTTTTCCAGCACCCTCGCGTCACGCGGTCGATCGAGAGTTGTAGGAACTGGTCGGCGCGGTCTAAATAATAATTTGTACTAGCGCGAGCTGCTAACACCGCGAGCCACCCACCGCGCCCGCGCCGACGCCGCCTAGCGCCTGGCTCGTGCGCACATAGTCATTGTCGAGCATTAGCTAATCCATGACGTAGTCATTATAATGTGCACACCGACGCACGTGTGGATTTCGAACAGTCATGTACATGTACATTCTGCAAAAATCAAGAAGAAAGCGAAACTCCTGTTGTTATGTGGAGACAATTGACATACCAATGATGTGTCATAACTGAGCACACTCGACAGGAAACAGGGCTTCACTGTTACTGGTGCAACGACGTGTACTTATAGTAGTTGTCCACGCCTTACCCCCAATATAGGTGCAGGAGATCGTTCGTTTAGAAGGCATTGAGCCCTTACATACTTTCCATTTTCTTCAGTATCAACAAAACGTGAGCCTTGTCGTGTTCCAGCTGTCACTGTCATTGACAGTCTGGAACATAATGTGAAAGATAATGCCCTGTTAGCACTATCCCTTGTTATCATTTTGGCTTCGTGAGACCATGGATGACTTCCTGCCACATGCTCCAACGTACGGCAGTACTAATGGTGTCGCCGAGTCGCCGTATGTCGATGAAGAGGCTCTGAAGAGGAGTGATGCTGCAGACTGCAGGTCTGGGCCTGCGAGTGTGAACAGCCCTCCTCAATCAGGGAGGGAAAGGCTTTTGAGTCGGTTTTGCTCTTCATATATTTCAAGAAGAGCCGTCAAGCCATGCGAAACGTGTCAGGGTACTGGATATCTCTCTGCAGGTGAGCAGTACAGTAATCCTGTCTTGTGGGCTTATGAAAACGATGACATGTGTATGGCCTAGAGTACTGTTGCTGGAGTCTGGTGGAAGCTCATAGAATGCATAATATCAGTGTCTGCTCCAGAGCCGGGTCGGCCGGGTCAGCGACTCGGGTGGGGGACCCGTTTGGAAAGAGAACACCGAGTCACCTGTGACCCGATTGGAAATACAATACCGTAAAAGCCGGTACAATATCAATGCCCACCCAGTATAGCGCCCACTACCTGTGTACACGCCCAGGTGCCCAGTGTCAACACTCTTGTCCCGTTTTCTAGCCCAACTCCGTGTAAACACCCATGGGCGAAAGCACAGGTCCAGTACACAGTGCAGTGCATGCACAGCTCCATGTGTATGTACAGTGCCAAAAGTACATAAACCAGAGTGTGCAACTGTGCATATCAGATCTGAAACAGCGCAGTTCGTGCACTACGTCACCCTGATGAGGTCAGCCAAGCCGCGTCTTGCGTACAGCCAAATTTTCATGTTTCATAGCCCGGAAATCAGCCAAGTTTGCTTGATTTTAGACGTCCTGTTTCAGGATTTCGGTATTTTGTGTGACTGTGTACGCTGCGTGCATCCACCGACAAGTAAAGTCACCAGGCTATCCGTCTAAAAAAACCGAAATCAGGACAAACTCAGTGAACTGCACCACCGCGACTGGTTACGCAACTTTTCACCGTACCTGTGGCTTACCATGCCATCAGAAATGACGTAGTGCACGAATTACGCTCCCACAGGAACCATCCCGAGTTGCAAACTCTGGTTTATGTACTCTTGACAGTACACAGTGCAGTGCATGCACAGCTCCATGTGTAGTGTACAGTACACAGTGCAGTGCATGCACAGCTCCATGTGTATGTACAGCACACAGTGCAGTGCATGCACAGCTCCATGTGTATGTACAGCACACAGTGCAGTGCATGCACAGCTCCATGTGTATGTACGCTACTGTAGTATACAGTCAACTTTGCTTATAACGACACTCGGCGGGGCGTCAAAAAAGTGTCCTTATTCGCGAAGTGTCGTTATACGCGAAGTCTCATTATATGTATAACAGTTGGAAGGGACTTTGCTCAGGGCATGGAAATGCTGTCGTTATTCGCGAGTTGTCGTTATATCCGCAGTCGTGTTAAGCGAAGTTGACTGTAACTTAGGGTGCAGTGCACTGTGCATGTGCTAACCTGATTAGTACGTGCAGTAGTACGACATAATGTGAAGATCGGTCCGGGCCCACATTAGCACCCAGGCCCGAATTGATGCCTATGTTCTGGACCTTCACTAACGTTTCCGCCCAGGGCCTTTAATATTACGGGCTTTTTATGGCATACAGCAGGGAGCCATAACATATTTACAACTCGCTGATCATAGGCTGATGTACATGCATACATGCAGTAGCCACACTTGAACGTACCCGCCTCTGACCCGCCTCTGACCCGGTTGCAATGGTTATGCCAGGTACACGTGCACCTGGTTGGTTTGAAATCCTAGAGCAGACACTGAATATACTGTAACGGGAACACTATTTGCTGCTCGAACGCTGGAACTCGTGCTGGAAGTTGACGCTTGACTGACTCACGACTGCCATCTAGAGTGTGAGTCAATGTCGCATTCGGAAATTGTGTGAACAGACACTGAAGACCATCGACCAGTCGCAATGACATTGCCTCCAAACGTCTAATCGCATTCCAGGATTCCCATGCGAGGCACAACAATATGAAGTAAGATGTTGCGACGTCGGCGGTAATATGTGAAGAAGGTGGATGCTCCGAATGCTGGAGCCCGCAATTCCGGCCAACTGGCCGTCGACTGTCAAGTCAGTTGCCAGGAAGCGTGAACGTTCATCATGTAAAGAAGGATTGTCCCCAAGGCCAGTGATACGGAGGATTGACCTGTGTTAAGGAGTGACATGTGGAGAAGCACTCGTAACTGTATGACGGCACTACCAGGAGTGTCACGGGGGAGTGGTACAACCGGGAAGGGGGGGGGGGGCTCCCGGGGGAAAAATCGGATTTTTCGGCCAACAGGGCACGTTTTAGCGCTCTACAGGCGCTCTGGGTGGACCATCTTGGACGAAAAGTGGAACGGCCATGTGGTATGACCATGATCGTACCGTGTGTGACACCCCTCACTACTACTTGTACTTGTAGGTCTTTTCATTGTTTCGTGTCTTGGTTGTCCCGTGTAGATTCCTCCGAGTTGGTCGCACTAATTCCTCATGGAGACAGCCGCCTGAAGCCTAACTATACGTAAGTTGTAGTGCCATGTACTCGCAGCTACTTGTACAGCGCCAGTAGTCAAATTCTATGTACACAGTATACACAGTGAAACTTCAGTTTAACGTACCGCCAAGTGACATGAAAGTACTGCGTAGCCGAGGTACTCTATATCCGACGTAAAATGACTGTAAAAGGGTATGGTATGGTATTGTAGGCCCGGGGCCAGCTCCTGAGAGGTGATATGGACCCAGGTTGGCCACAGTGCCCATCATTTGTCATCCTCCCACGATACTGAAATTGGGCACAGAGTAAATTGCTCTGTGCCCAATCTCAGTATCGTGGGAGGATGAACCTCTAGCTCTACGCTACATTGTACATGTATCTGGTTATTTCAGCTTCATAATAACAGATATCTGGACAGCACAGTAGTCCTCACTGGACAGGAAGAGCAGTTCAGGAGGGAGAGACTCTAGCAAGGGGCGTGCGAGAATAGCTATTAGCACTTCCACATAAAAAAATGTCATGCTGGACATTCCATGAACGCTGGAGTGTGCTGTGTACAGTACTCGACCAACCTGCCCCATGTCTGTCAGCTCCTCGTACGAGGGGACATGCGGCCGTTTTACGGCAATACTCTGGACACGACAGGGCTCATGTATGCATGTGTGTACATGTGTGTTCGTACATGTTTGTGTTTATGTGTTTGTGTGTGTGTTTGTGTGTGTGTGTGTGTATGTGTTTGCGTGTGTGTATGTGTTTGCGTGTGTGTGTGTGTGTGTGTGTGTGTTTGCACGTGTGTGTGTGTGTGTGTGCGCGTGTGTGTGTGTATATGTGTGTGTATGCGTGTGTGCGTGTATGTGTGTGCATGTGTATGTGTGTGTGTGTGTGCGTATGTGTGTGTATTTTGCACTGCAGTAAGCACTACATTGCCTTAGCCGTGTTGGTATGTGTGGTCATAGCTACGATACTCACTGTCTTCTTGTTCCCTCGCTCAACAACTCTCAACTTTAAAACAGCATTGCTGAGTTCTCACCCGGTTAATGGATCGCTCTTACATCTTAATCTTCAGGTACATGTACATGACTGTATTGGTGTTTTCTCTGGCCATACTTAGTCTGGGAGATGGGGAGAGGGAGCTATGAAATGTAAAGTTCTGTTCCAGGGAAGAGGGCACCTAAGATATTTCGATGTGAATGGCAAGTAGGTTTGAAATACTAGTGCTGCAAGATGGTACAGTACCAAGAGTGTGCAACTCCTGATACCATTTCTATGGGGTACGCCGACGGCGAAAACTCACATCACGTGGTGTAGTGCCGCAGTTGTACGTTTCCAGCTCGTTTTTAGCGAGCAGCGGAGTACTTCAGTAATAAAGAAGCACTCTCTGACAGAATCTCACTGCGGGTATGCAAATTCCCAGCATGATCATAGCAGATATTCGGATTGCACGCATGCTATCCTTCGTTTGTACGTACATGTAGTGCGAACGTACCTGAGACACGTGATGTGAGTTTTCGCCGTCGGAGACCCCATATACAGAGTTGCACACTCTTGGGGGGTTATATACTCTTGATGGTACCTTTAATACGTCCTAAAATTAGTTCCGCCCAATAACAAGGTGGCTAAAACTTCAGCGTGTGCGTGCGTCAATATGCGGTGTTGAACTGATGCATATGTCACGTCCTTGGGTGTGATGACTGCTGCCTGACAGTCCTGTGAAAGTAGGATCTTCGTAGTGAACGCTGTGCAGTGTAGTCTGGCCCATGTGTTATCTCACGTGCTTTGTGCAAAGAACCAAGCGCTAAGTGCAGAGAATCGAGAACGAAATGCACAGTGTGAAGCAAGACTATGATTTGTAAGTGCATGCGACTCGAACATGCAGGGCAGTGCACTTCATGCATGCTATGTAAATGTACGTGCAGACCGGAGCTTGAAGTGTTAGCACCGGCCGGCAGGGAACTTTGTTGCCATTGGATATTGAATTTATTGATACGCCAGAATGAGTACGACAGTGCACGGCACAGAGGGATATAAAATGGAGTGAAATGTAATTATCCATTAGATTGAGGGAGCAACTGGGAGCTGCAAACGGGAAAGTAATTATTCGTTAGGTTGAGGGAGTACATGTACCTGGGAGTTGCAAACGGGAAAAGTCTGTAGAAAAATTGTTATTATACCTGACCTGGATGCAGAAGGTTGAAACACAATGATTTACCAGTAACCATGACAATGCTTCTGCCACCACTCAGAGTAGAGCAATAACTATGTAATGTGCACATGCACTCAGTTGATGATGGCAAACATGTTGCTCTGGGAGAGGATAAGTGTTGGTCCAATCGGGCACCAGGCCGGCCGAAGTCACAGTGAGGTGACAACTCCAGCAACTTGAACTCACTTCTTGCGGTTGTTATACTGCAACATCACGGACGTTTCCAGGTACTATTACAGAGCTCTTTCCTGCTGCCTGTTGAAGGAATTCTCCAGGAGGCTGAAAGCCAGTTCTGCAGCTGCTGCACTGAGCTGACCCAATACCAGTCGCTGAAAAGTGTGAGCCCAGGCCTTGTGGCCGTTGGCATTAGCTTTCCACCGGGTGATTGGGTCGACATTCTCGTGCACATCCTCAATAGCAGCAAAGTATTGTGGCAACTCCTCCTTCATCTCACCGATCTCAGCCTGTGTGATGAACAAAAGGATTGGAGGGCATCAACCTCTTCAGCTGCAGGCACACTATGAGCCACTTTCCAGATATCGCATAAAGTTCAGAGCGGAATGCTTGGACAAGTGGATACAAAGCATCACTTTCACCGAAACGCTGCTGGAAATACTGCTGTTGTCTGAGCCCCCGCGACCAGTCAGACAGAGCAACGAATTGTTCGGGTTGATACGGTTTACTTGGCCTCAAACGACGAATAAGGGGACAAAGGAAAGGAGCAGGGCTCAGGAGGACAACGGAAACGATAAGAGTAACAAAAGGGCAGAAAACCACGAGAGAGAGAATAAAACGGACCCAACACGAGGAGCTGCGACGACTACAGAAAACGGAAGACCAGGAAAACGGCGCAGGGCCACGAGTTATAACCCAAACGGAGCCAGGCACGAACCCAGGCACGGAGCCAGGCACGGACACGTAATCTTAGCAGTAACCAGGCAAAAAGCGTGCAGACAGCATGCAATCAGCGTGTGAACAGCGTGCAGCTAAACTACGTACAACACTGCTTCGCACGTAGAATGCATTCCAGTGGATATTTCTTCCACATGTTGCTTGCCCCTCCTTGGATGCCGCCAAGACATTGGACCACTGTCAGCTATAGTTGATGGTAGGTAGATGGGGTTCGCTTCGATAATCTGCCGTGGAGAACAGATTACTTCATACGCCTGCAGACAGAGTTCTCCATCTCCTTCAAGCTTGTAGGTCGCATTAGCAAATTGACGACCAAACTCCAACGAGACTGCCAGTTGCATCTGCAGCCTACCTTGTTCTTCAGGATCCTGGATGTTAGCCTTGAGCCGTGTGCATGTCGTACCGTGATGTTCGCCATCGTCCTCCACACATATAAAGGAGACACCAAACTTTACGTGCAGCTGTTCCATGACATTCCATTTGGACCACCACCGAGTTTTGCTGTGACTCCGCACAGACACGCCGCTCAGCGTGCAGAACTCTAGTCGGGATTTGGGGCTATGCGAAAATAGCTGTATCCATGTCATGACGAAGGTATCCAGCTCTTTAGCCTTGATGGCGCCGCCCACATGGTCTAAGGTGCGGGCGAAGCAACCAACATATCCATCACCCCAAGATATAGCATGCGGATGCTGTGAGTGTCCACATCATTGACAGATGCTCGGCCACGCATTTGCCGGTACGAGGAGGATGGAGGTTTGTACTTGCTACACAGTGGTCAGTGTATGGACAAGTGCATGCGCTATCTGCTCTGCAGCAAGCTACTTTGCAACTAACATGAGGAGCACGAAGTATTGCCATTAATACTTGATGGAGAAGTCAGCGTCAACTACCCCGACGATTATGAGCATAGCTGTGCACACTTTGCACACCTTCTCCTCTGCGTCCCTGGCCTCCTTCTTTTCAGCATGCTTCAGCTCTCTCTCCCGCAAGTCAAGCTCCTTCTCCTTTAGGGCTGTTCTCTTCTTGATCTCCTCTGCTACGTTGAGTCGCCTGTGCTTTGTTGTGGGTGCTCCTTCTGTTTGTTCTCCATCTAAAAGCATACAGTAAAATAAAACAAAGTATCAATATGACATGCTAGTACTTGTAAAGTCTTTAGGCATCACACATGATCTCTATAATCAGCTACATGTATATCACAAGTCCAAATAATTAAACCAACTTTATATGAATCACAGCAGATTTAGAAATGCAATCCAATGGTGGATGTGCATTGAAAATTATACATCATAGAAATGTGAAGAGAACTGAATGAGCAAAATATCAACTTACCATTAGACCTCTTGATCCCTCGGGTTTGGGCTTATGTTAGCAGGGAAGCATCACGCATCTCCTTCGCCAGCCCTGCATCATCTGCCTGCTTCTTCTTCGCTGCTGCTGCTGTCATCTCCTTCTTTTCCTCCTCGGCATCGTAGCGCTCGAGGAGTTCCGTCAGGAGACGGGCCTTCTCATTGTCGGTCTCCTCTATGCCCGTCCTAAAATATCCACCCAAACAAAAATAGACATGGATAGTTTGGTAACCCGAGTCTTGCTTGAACCGCATGCAAACACATTATACTGCACATTCAACTCATGCTGTATCATATACACCATGCAGGTTAGCCTGTATCGTATACACCATGCAGGCTAAATTGTACCGTAAAGACCATGCAGGCTAAATTGTATCATGCACACCATTCTCCACTGTATCATGCATATCATGCAGACTGAATTGCACACAGACCAGACTGGGAACACCAACTACTACATACAGTACATACAGTACAGTCATACAGTACAGTCATACAGTACATACAGTACAGTCATACAGTACAGCCAAGAAACGCATTTTCAGTTGTAAGTTTTTACTCACTTGTTCTTATCCTTGTTGTTTCGTGTCCGGAACTCTTTCAATGCGGCACGAACTTTGTCCCGGCACAGGCGTGCAGAGAAGTCCTTGCCCGTGGCTCGCAAGTTAGCGGAAACAGTTTCCCAGGCCTTAGGTCCACGGACAAAGGGGGACTCCTGTGCCAGGACCTCCCGAAACAACAGGATTTCGTCTCTCTCCGAGAAGCGAGTTCTGGAGACCTCCCGCGTTGGCGTTGTTACCTCTCCGGTGCTGGAGGCAGAAGAAGATGAGCTGGCTGGCGAGTGGTGCTGAGCAACAGCAGGCTGTTCCGCCGGGGAACCTGGCAAAAAACCCGAGGTCACTCATGATGACAGACAGCTAGTCTAGCTTGACGCGACAATAAGCAAAGTGAAAGCAAAGTGAAAGAGGAAGAGGCCTTTCCTCCACACACGCGTGGCTTTGAACTTCCGCGGCAGTACAAAAATTATCCCAGGATCCCGTCAATAACCTGTCAAAACTCACGCATCCAGTAAAAATGCTGATAAACCAGATATCGTCAAGCCTCACGCTATTTTCGACCAAATAAGGTTTCAACGCAGAACTTTATCGTCATTTCCCTGGTCCGGGGTAGATAGCGTCGAAAATAGCGTTAGCGTTTTTTTTTGCTAAGGGGTCGTCCGTATTTTTCGAAAAATTAAAAAATCCGTCCTCAGGCAAAAAGGGGGTGGGTGGTCAAGAGTGCTGGCGGAATTTAATTTTTTGATTTTTCGTACTTTTTTTTTTTTTTTTGCTCCAGTGACTTTCATACACTTGTTGCACTGATTATAGCTGACTGTGTAGTGTACTGTAGACGTAGTGTAGGATCGATTGTCGCTAACACCAGTATCTACTATGATATACATGTACATGACTTTTCATGTAGTTGTAGGACGGTGCATGGCCGGGACGTCGGTAGACCTAATACACCCTTCGACAGACAAGGACCTACTCCATCGGACACGCACACACGAACAGGAACCGAGATTCCCCCATCAACAGTGCCCTCACCCTCTACAACTCACTCCCTATCGACATCACAACCCAACCTCGTAGAAATTCTTTCCGAAACAATGCATCCAGTCTTCTTTTGAGCAGTACCTGCTCCTGCTCCGCGCATCCCCCTGGTTTCTGATATCTCGAATGTGTACTTATCTCGATCACCCCTGCTAACGTTATTGCCCCCGCTTGTTTTTCATGATCCATTGCTTCTTGCCTCCCGGTTAATTTCCATCTAGCTGTTCCTGGCTAGTACCAGTTCTATCGCACTTATTAATCATCCTCAGTATTGGCGTCACGCCATCGTGGAATAAAAGAATAATAATAATAATACTCACTGTACTTAGCAGGGAGTCGTAAAATACCGGTATTTTACGACTCCCTGGTACTTAGCTACTAGTACTTGACACAGGTGCAGTCAGAAAACATGGGGTCAGGAGTTCTTATTTTTCGAGCTGGCCAGCTGGGCCGGCATCAGTAAAAAAAACTAAAAATCAAAAAATTAATGGGAAAAAATGGGGGGTGGGTGGGTGGGTCAGAGACAATTTTGCACGAGGACGGATTTTTTAATTTTTCGAAAATTACGGACGACCCCTAAGGGTACCTATTCTAGTCATATGTGTCAGGGCTATAGAGGTGAAGTGTGATAAAATACTGAGATGAAGTGTGATTGTTACGCATACATGACATTACATGTGTGTGTGTGTGTGTGTGTGTGTGTGTGTGTGTGTGTGTGTGTGTGTGTGTGTGTGTGTGTGTGTGTGTGTGTGTGTGTGTGTGTATGTGTGAACTAGTAAGAAGGGTGGGTAGCCGAGGAAGAAACAAGCGAGTACTGTAGCCACTGTGGAAAGATTGCGAAAGAGTGTGAGGTGTCATTGATGAGACGAAAGAGTGTGAGGTGTCATTGATGAGACCAAAGAGTGTGAGGTGTCATTGATGAGACGAAAGAGTGTGAGGTGTCATTGATGAGACGAAAGAGTGTGAGGTGTCATTGATGAGACGAAAGAGTGTGAGGTGTCATTGATGAGATGAAAGAGTGTGAGGTGTCATTGATGAGACCAAAGAGTGTGAGGTGTCATTGATGAGACGAAAGAGTGTGAGGTGTCATTGATGAGACGAAAGAGTGTGAGGTGTCATTGATGAGACGAAAGAGTGTGAGGTGTCATTGATGAGATGAAAGAGTGTGAGGTGTCATTGATGAGACCAAAGAGTGTGAGGTGTCATTGATGAGACGAAAGAGTGTGAGGTGTCATTGATGAGACGAAAGAGTGTGAGGTGTCATTGATGAGACGAAAGAGTGTGAGGTGTCATTGATGAGATGAAAGAGTGTGAGGTGTCATTGATGAGACCAAAGAGTGTGAGGTGTCATTGATGAGACGAAAGAGTGTGAGGTGTCATTGATGAGACGAAAGAGTGTGAGGTGTCATTGATCAGACGAATTTCCCTGAAGACTGTCTCAAGAAAAACGATTAGGAAACCTCTAGTCAATGATCTTGTATAACTCTTCACTACCCTGGCAACATGTTTTGCTTATGTTTATTGATCAGTTGGTGTATATCAATATGTGTATCTGCATGTGTGTGTATGTGTGTGTGACTGTGTGCATGGGTGCATATGCATGTGTGTGTGACTGTGTGCATGGGTGCATATGCATGTGTGTGTGACTGTGTGCATGGGTGCATATGCATGTGTGTGTGTGCTATGTGTGTATGTTCATATGCGAACTGGTGTGCTGCTGGGTGAACACTTGTAGGCGCGGCTGAACGTGTCTAATCGCAACTATCTGCCACTGACCATTGGGAAACTGAATCTGATTATCTCTGAAGAGGAGAATCTTGCAGTAACACTGGACTTTAACCATTCTGAGGTTATTCCATCTCGCCAAGCTAAGGTGGTAAGTTCTAGTGACCGGTGATTTGTATTGATCATGCCTGTATGCCTGTATGCCTGTATGCCTGTAATTAGTGCATGCCTGTAAGGATGTATGCCTGTAATTAGTGTATGCCTGTATGCCTGTATGCCTGTATGCCTGTATGCTGGACAAGTCTAGTCCCTGTAGTGGGTTTGCAGCGGGTTTGCTCCTGTACAAGATTAGAGCTATGGATGTAAGCTACGGCTATGGATACAGTTATACATACTTCGAAGTATGCATATGGCATGGCTACGACTACGCCTGTTGCTAGGGGGAAAACCCTCCCTCGCCGGAGTAAGTGAAGGCGCTTATTAAAATTGTATCTCTGGCTCCTGAACTTTCCCGCTGTGTCTATCTGTCCGCCTGTCCGTCCGTCCGTCTGTCCTTCTCCATGTGTTGTGCAGATAATACAGAACTTCACGATACCCATAACCACCCCGCATACTGTGTAAGTAGCCATCGGAAACACAATGGCATGGACGTAGCATACTCTTTTCACCAGGGAGTAGTAGGTATTTTACTACTCCCTGCTTGTCACCCACTGTCTTGTGCACATTGTCAAATTTTGCTGCAGGTCATCACTGCTTGTACATGTATCATCAGTTGATACCAACAAGAAGGTTGTACAGTACAGTGCAAATAATTGTTTAGTTTACAACTTTACACCATGAAGTTGATTGCTCCAACGAGTTAGAACTTTACACCATGCCAAAATAAAGGCCGGTTTACAGAACAACTTTCGCGATGCGACACACGATTTGCGACAGTTGCGACAAGAAAATACCTGTCGCGTACAGTCGCAAGGTACCTGCCGCAGAAATTGAAGAAAGTTCAACTTTTGCGACAACCGACGCGCGACTTACACAAATGGAGTACAGTTTCTACCCTGGGTGCACGTGCATAGTACTACTAGTACATAGGGATGTCGCAAACACCAAAACTCTTGTGAACCGTGTGTCGCTTTCACAGCTCGTCGCAGGTGTCGCATGTCACGTGGCAAAACATTGTATTGTGAATCAGCCTTGAGGTTATATCGGTAGCCGCATCTGTGAGTTAAATGCCCAAAGTAGAATATGCATACCCCGGTAGAACGCCCCCTGCCCGTGTACGCACCCAGTTGCCGCGTGTCAACACTCGTGTTCCATTTTCTAGCCCACCTCCGTGTTACCGCCCATGGGCGACAGCACAGGTCAGTGCATGCCTGTACAGCTCCACATGCATGTACGGTACTGTAGTTATACCAAGAGTCCATAAACAAGAGTGTGCAACGCCACAAAGATGTCTGTCACGACTCGTTTTCAACATTACGTCATTTTCATGTAGCTACACGTGCAGGCCGCGACATTCGCTACATGTGAAATGTACATGAAAATGACGTAATGTTGAAAACGAGTCGTGACAAGACCCTATCGCGCGTTGCACACTCTTGTTTATGGACTCTTGGTATAACTATAGTGTACAGTGTACTGTGCTAACCTTTTACGTACCTCTAGACTGTAGTAGTACGGCATGATGTGAAAATTAGTTTGATTTCACTTATCTGAAATAGCGCCCAGGCCCAAATTGATGCCCATGTTCATGACCTTCACTAACGTTTCCGCCCAGGGCCTTATTACGGGCTCTTGTACCATTCGTCCAGGAGCAAAGCGACAGTACTATGTAGTGTCATGCATTTGCCTGTCGCTTGTACTGGTAGCTCGTAGTACTGTTGCTGCAGCTGCTGCTGCTGTTGATATTGTGTTGTTGAAGTGCTTATACAGTCAACTTTGCGTATAACGACACTTGGCTGGGCATCAGAAAAGTGTCGTTATTCGCGAAGTGTCGTTATACCCGAAGTCTCATTATATGTATACAGGTAGAATGGACTTTGCTCTGGGCATGAAAAGTCTGTCGTTATTTGCGAATTGTCGTTATATCCGCAGTCGTTATTAGCAAAGTTGACTGTACATGTACATGCATATGCTCTCTCTCTCTCTCTCTCTCTCTCTCTCTCTCTCTCTCTCTCTCTCTCTCTCTCTCTCTCTCTCTCTCTCTCTCTCTCTCTCTCTCTCTCTCTCTCTCTCTCTCTCTCTCTCTCTCTCTCTCTCTCTCTCTCTCTCTCTCTCTCTCTCTCTCTCTCTCGCTCTCTCTATCTCTATCTCTCTCTCTCTCTCTCTCTCTCTCTCTCTCTCTCTCTCTCTCTCTCTCTCTCTCTCTCGCTCTCTCTCTCTCTCTCTCTCTCTATCTCTATCTCTCTCTCTCTCTCTCTCTCTCTCTCTCTCTCTATCTCTCTCGCTCTCTCTCTCTCTCTCTCTCTCTCTCTCTCTCTCTCTCTCTCTCTCTCTCGCTCTCTCTCTCTCTATCTCTATCTCTCTCTCTCTCTCTCTCTCTCTCTCTCTCTCTCTCTCTCTCTCTCTCTCTCTCTCTCTCTCTCTTGCAGGGTGATGTGCACAATAGCAGAATACACGATGATATTTATACGAACAAGGTGTGCTATAATTCTATCTTTTAACGTCTTTTTGGTATAGTAGTCAATTGGGAACTTGTGGCCTGGCACGAGGGAAGCATGGATGCAGCGAATGGGATTTTCGGTCTTAGACCACTTTGTGGTGGGTCTGATCTACTCACCTCCCACCGTTTAGGAGCTGCATCCACGCCTTGATCCTAGAGGGTGATGGTGTTCCTGCAGGTTCGTGTGAGACTCGGCTTCCAGCCGAGTCTCACACGAACCGTGAATTTTGTTTTGTTTTGGCATGGCAATATTATATGTGCTGCCGTACTTTGGAGTATGGCAGCACGTAGACTCTTTGTTTCAAGTTCTGGGGACAGTCATACATCAGTCATACATCAGTGTGTGAATATACAGCACAGAGAGATGTTTGCACCACATCTTGCAGTAATGAACTTTACTCCACCACATTGTGCCCGCCGAGACCCGTTACAAAGAAACATTCACATTGAAGGATGAGAACTAGATTCTGGACAACCTGACAACCTGGCTGTTTATTTTCAGATTAGCACAGCACGGGCTACAGTAATACAGAGGTTTAGATTTGAGGTTTAGGTTTGAGGTTTAGGTTTGAGGTTTAGATTTGAGGTTTAGATTTGAGGTTTAGGTTTGAGGTTTAGATTTGAGGTTTAGGTTTGAGGTTTAGGTTTGAGGTTTAGATTTGAGGTTTAGGTTTGAGGTTTAGCATCACGGAATTTGCTTTCGAGTTCGCACACACTTTTCGGTTGGCAAGCTGGATCACGAACTCTTTTCGCTCTCTCGCACTTTTCGTTCCAAAACCCCCCAGCCAGAACACCAAAAATGGACAGTCGTAAATTTCATAATTTTGTCACCTGATTCTAAGAGAATATCGCTAAAATAATACACAGAAATTAACACTTTCTCTCTACAGCTACGCGAAGGAACATCAATTGCCAAGCTTTGTTACCTGATTCCACGAGAGTGTTACGTAGCAATGCGCAGATAACTAACACTTTCTCACACACTCCATATCGCGCTACATACCACAGGGTAATTGGCATGCTGAGCTTGCCACATCCATGGTATAATAGCAGTACTCTCAGCCTCAGGGCAAGGTTAGTATTGACTTTCGTCTGATGACCGATTCAGTTCGTGAAACTCAGAGTTACGAGAAAACAACTGCTCGTTCTTCTGTCAGTAAATTTCATACATTTATGTTGTACTGCCTGTACACCATGCCTGTACACCATGCCTGTACTGCCTGTACACCATGCCTGTACACCATGCCTGTACACCATGCCTGTACACCATGCCTGTACACCATGCCTGTACACCATGCCTGTACACCATGCCTGTACACCATGCCTGTACACCATGCCTGTACACCATGCCTGTACACCATGCCTGTACACCATGCCTGTACACCATGCCTGTACACCATGCCTGTACACCATGCCTGTACACCATGCCTGTACACCATGCCTGTACACCATGCCTGTACACCATGCCTGTACACCATGCCTGTACACCATGCCTGTACACCATGCCTGTACACCATGCCTGTACACCATGCCTGTACACCATGCCTGTACACCATGCCTGTACACCATGCCTGTACACCATGCCTGTACACCATGCCTGTACACCATGCCTGTACACCATGCCTGTACACCATGCCTGTACACCATGCCTGTACACCATGCCTGTACACCATGCCTGTACACCATGCCTGTACACCATGCCTGTACACCATGCCTGTACACCATGCCTGTACACCATGCCTGTACACCATGCCTGTACTGCCTGTACACCATGCCTGCACACAGGTACAACCTGTCAACGTCACAATTCTGTTTACTGATACTCTCCAAAATGCAAATTTCGTCACCGAGTTCGACTTTCATCGGAGTTCGAACCTGAACGCGAAATTTGCGATGCTCGACCTCCGAAATATGAAACAGTTTCTTTTAAAATATTGTGTAAGGTACAGACTTCCTCTTGGCTGCAAACACAGCACTGATACTATATCTGAGACGGGATGCTCTGTTCTTTTTTGTTGTGTTGGTTGCTGCCGGTGTGTTTAGATTGACCGTGGGCACGGTGTTCTTGGGGTCAGCATCACAACTCACCAGTACCTACTTCCACTACTATGATTGCCATGCATCAATTGCACCGTTATCACAGCAACTCCGTAGACCTTCCACCACAGTGCCTAGCAGTACAGGTGTTGAGGCAGAGGATGTCTTGAGTGGGGATTGAAGACATGAATGGCCATCTCCGGTGACTTTTAGGCTGTTCATTACTTCACTATGAAAAACAATTCCGTGTCCATGAGCCTCCAATCCAATTTCTATGCATGATATCATTGCTATTGTAGCTGTGGGTGTTGTACATCTGCTAGTATCGGACTACACATACTCCCCCTGATCGTACGTACCGACCAACCATGATGAAACATAAGGACTTTCTCAAAACTCCTTTGACATATTCGTTTTTCTCGCATTCCTGCAGTGGCATAATGCGTCAACCTACACACAAGTACAATGTGTAGGTACAAGTAGCAACAGCCTGTTGTTGGCTTGTAAGAAAGAACTTCCTGACGGAGCAGTGCTGGTAACTGTGCTATTTGGAACACACGCACACACTTGTACAAACACATTTCTTTTTTTTTATTCCATCATAATTATAATCCACTATTCACAGCATATACATGTAGTATTATTCCACTGTGAAAAATCATTATGATTGAAAATGATTTATCATATTGAAGCTATCAAAGGTTCAATGCTGAGTATTGCTCAAGCACGGCCTGTGAGTTACGATGTTGATTGTGTTGATCAACCATAGCCATTGCAGTACCCGTCGGCTGACTGACATGGCGACACACAGATCCGGTGACATTGTTGTGAGCATAAGACACAACTGTGAGGATAGGAGAGAGCCACGGAAACACTCGGGATGACCAGTGAAAGCAAAAAAATCGGGATCAGGACTTCTAAACCAAGTAGAAGGGCGACCGTGGACATTAGTCATTTACGGTTAAAATTACCGTGGCTGTTGTCGGCAGGCCGTGACATGCCTCCAAAATCAGCAGGCTACTGAAATGTCGGCAGGTGTGGCAACACAGCGGCTGCTAAACCAAGTCACTGCTGTTGCACCAAGCCAGTGCTACTGCTGCTGCTGCTGACCCAGCCCATGGCTGCACGTGTTGCCTCAGCCTATGTACATGAAGGTGCACACATAAGGCTCGGCACTTGGGCCATGCCACACAGAGTGTGAGCATGAACAGATCCAGCTGAAGCAGAGCTGGTGGCTCGCAGGTAAAAACGCCCATTGTTGGTCGAGCGATGACTCCACTATCAAGATTGCCGGACGTCATGTAGCAGCTTGTTGACCTTCTTCTTCCGCGTTGCATCCCTAACAGAAAACACGACGGACACAAAGAGATAATGGGGCCGACCAAGGTTACCAATCGTTTTGCAAAACGAAAAGCTTTCGTTTGGGGTGGGTGGGTTTTAGGAGTTACATTTTAGAAACTAGTATTGAATGCACATGGAAAATGCAAGTACTACTGGGTGCCGAAGATTGAAATCAATATTTAGTTGAAATTCATTTCACTTCTGGAATGGTAGGGTGGGTGGATAGGGACTGAAAAATACCAAGCGATCTTCAGCTGGCTTCTTATGTCCGTCATGTCAATCCCAGGGGTTGGACTCAACACGGGATGACTTTTTAGGAGGGAAAGCAGCAACTTGCAATTGTACGCAAGAGAGTACCGGTACGTGCGGTATACATGTACACATTTATCATGGGCTTTCTAGCACAGTATTTCTAGCACAGTGCATCAGAGAGCACCAGTATACAAGTATACATTCATCCTTGGCTTTCTAGCACAGTGCTTCTTACCTCTCGAGCTGCTCATTGAGAACCTCCTTAGCAATGGCCTGAGAGTCCTTGCGCAGCTCTCGCATTGCAGACTACAAGGAACACAGGCACAGCATCAAAGACAAAACTCAGTGAAACGGCTAGAACACATTAGAATCAGAGGTGCAAATGATGAGAAAAGAAAAGAAAAGGGTTGGACTGACGTTGTTGTCCTGGATTGTTTTGATTAAATAGTAATCATGAGTTCTTCAAAACTATCTACATGTATAGGACTGGTTTACACATGTGCAGTACGTATGTGCAATACGCATAGTTGTGTACACAGGTTCTACTGTCGCGGACATTGAAATCCGTTGAGAAGGCGAGTGGCCACGGGGCACTGGCCTTGCAGACACGAGCGCTACTGGTCCATGTGTTACAGTGTGTACGTGAACTACAGTGCATGTACACACTAACACTAACACTAACACTAGTGACACTAGTAACAGCAGTAAGGGTGCCGGCCGCGGTCATCGCATCGGATTTCAAGGTCCATATTAAACAGTAGGTAGTCAGTGTTGGTGTACGCGCTGGATTGCTGGTGCAGGTGTGTCAAACAACACTGGGATCAATAGATATCCACCAGCACAAAACTAGATGATGCTCACACACGTGAATGTATATGATATTTAAAATATAATAATAATAATGATAGAAGATCGTCATGTACACGTATGCAATATCTTCATTACTGCTCATTGTTGCCGGCCGCACTCAGTGATGGTGCAAACATGATCACGTGTAAACATGATCACGTCACTATACTAACATAGTATTAAAGCAGTATAACCCGGAAACACATGAAGGTCAATCATGTACTAGTAGTGCGATCCAATCTTTAGCCAATAGACTGAGTGGCTCTGCACTTGGCACTTGTGAGTAGTTTTCAGCCATTGGCCGTGAGACTATAGTATTTTATCAACACCAAATCGTCACACTCTGACAATACAGTAGCAACAAGCATTATACCAAGCACTTCCAAGTTCCTGAAGAAGAAAAAACTGACCTTGTTCTCTTTCTTGAGTCTGGTCTTCAACTTAGACATCTCCCTCTCCTGTTGGTTGCGACCAAGACCATGGCGATTATGGGTGAATCCGCCGCCCTGCGTCTTGCGACAAATGGCATACCTTCACAAGGAAAGTAACAAACACACACACACACACACACACACGCACACGCACACACACACACACACACACACACACACACACACACACATACACCGCACAAACACACACACACACACACACACACCGCACAAACACACACAAACCGCACAAACACACACACACACACACACACACACACACACACACACACACACACACACACACATACACACACGTACAAAATAAAACAACACGATTAGATAGCACAGGACTAACGCTATTCAGGTAGTAGTCATTGTGACAATCTGACATGCTACCAGTCACTGTCAACATTCACGCCAGGCTGAGTGTACTTGTACTTCAAAGTACCGTATATCATATTGTGCCATGTCCCCACCTTCCACCAATGCCATAGAACACGGATGTGTGAAAACACCAACACCATCCCAGGCTTGCAAGCCACACAGTAGAGGCTTTTTTTGATTATAAACAGGACAATTGTACTGATCACACATGGAAACTGACTATGCTGCACACTACTCACCTTTCATCCAAATTGGGCTCATACAGCTTCAATGGCACTGGTTTCTTCTTGAGCATTTGCAAGACAGGCCGACGCGGCGGAGTGGCCGAGAAGCGTTTTACCAGCGCAGTACGTGCTTCCTGTACAGGACAGGACAGCGCCACACAGCAGAGTACAGTACAGGATAGTGCAATACAGTGCAATACAGTACAGGATAGTACATTACAGTACAGCACAGGATAGTGCAATACATTACAGTACAGCACAGGATAGTACATTACAGTAGAGTACAGTACAGGATAGTTTTTTAAGGCCTCTTTTACGGGCAAAGTGGGAGTATACCCTGATTTTGGTCAAAAATCGAATTTTAGAAATCAGCTTTTTTCTCAATGTCAAATCGTTCAGGGTGTTTCAAAGTGTCTTCGGTGAAAATTTGGAGTGAATCGGACAATATTATGCCTGAGATATGAGTCGATAAGCGAAATGCGTATTTCAAAATTTGTAAATTTGAATTTTGTTGTAAAATGCATGATGAGTACGATACTAGATATACAGGTGGAATCCTGATAATTCGAACCTCGAAATGCCAGGAAAAAACTTCTAATTAGCCGGACATTCTAATTATCCAAACATGAACCCACAACACAATATGTATATCAAAATGCTCTCATGGTCACGCAGAGTTGCGCTAAGCCTATGGACCTTAGACACAGATTTCACGGATACTGAACTGACCGGCACAGCCTGATCATGCAAACTGAACTGACCAGTACAGTGTACAGTGAACTTCGAATTACACTTTGCTAACTTCGAATTATCAGCACAAATCCCACACATTTTCTATGTGAGTGGAATCCGTGGAACTTCGAATTAACGGACATGTCTGGTTCGAGGTTCGAATTATCAGAAAATTTTATGTGGGAATCGTATCGACAGAAATCGGTCCTGGAAAAACTTCTAATATGTTCGAATTAGGCCATATTCGAATTATCAGGATTCCACCTGTACTCGTTCTCTGGCAAATTTAGGTTCCTTCTTCCTTTTCAGTTGGGTTTTCGGCAATTTCTAGTTGCCATTGGATACGAAAACTGTCATGGAGTCGTGCACGATGATCCGCGTGATCACGAGCCAGCGTGAGCGACTGGTACGGTCCATAATTATGTCGATTCATTCATTTTTGAAATTGTCCAAAAAAATAACTGTTTACGCTATGGGTAACAAGAAACATTCAGCTCGCCCTAGAAAGCGACCCAAACGATTCCTTGGCCAGGGAGTAGCTGAGCAACTGTCTGAGTCGGATGCTGCTGCTTCTTCCTCTGCGTCGCGGCGCAAGCTGAGTTTGAGTATTCCTGCATGGATATCTGCAAGTGACTCATCGAGCTGTGACAGTAGCTCGAACTCCTCGAGCACAGAGCAGGATTCATTCAGTGAGTGCTGTGATAGCAGCGACTCGGAGAGTGGCCTGGAGGGAGAACATGGTTCTGGCACTGGTTTACTGTCCGGTTATCGTTTAGTAGACCTGACCTGCTTACAATCACTTATTTCTGAAGCTTGTTCGTGCAAAATTTGTGGAAGTAGTGACATGGTAGTCAATGAGACGCAGCGTTCTGGTCTAGCTAGTTCAGTTAGAATTTGTTGCTCAAATGATGAGTGCACTCTGCGTGTAGAGCTTCCATTGGTGCCAAAGAACAATCAGTATTTTTTTGACTGCAACAGGCGAAGTGTTCTGGCTGCTAGATCAATTGGCCGTGGCCACAGCGGGTTACGCAGATTTTGCGGCGTCATGAATCTTCCGAAGCCTGTTTCTAAGGCTGCATTTCAACGCCACCAAAAACACCTCTACACTGCTGCAAAGTCTGTTGCTGAAGCTAGTATGCAGCAAGCAGTTGCAGAAGTCAAATCTCTGAACGCGAAGAAAGAACAGGACCTGAACGTGGCGGCAGTAACGTTCGACGGCACGTTGATGAAGCGAGGCTTCACATCCCTTCATGGCGCATTCACGTGCATCGATTGGGACACCGGCCTGGTTTTGGATTTACATGTCAGCACCAAGTACTGCCAGGCCTGAAAACAGCGAGCAGAAAGAAAGGAACGCGGTCGCATCAGTGCTGAGGAATACACTGCATGGAAAGAGGAGCATTCCAAAGTGTGTCCCATAAACACAACGCGGTCAGCACCCGGCATGGAATCAGAGGCTGCTGTAGTATTGTGGCAACGTTCAGTGGCAAGAAATGGTCTAGAGTACCATTCTTTTATAGGCGATGGTGACTCGAAGGGCTTTTCTGCAGTCAATGAAACACAACCGTATGGACCGAATGTGACAGTCAGGAAAGAAGAGTGCGTCGGCCACGTGCAAAAACGCATCGGTACCCACCTGCGCAAGTTGAAGCAGACCATGAAAGGCCAGAAATTGGACGACGGCAAACCACTTGGTGGTCAAGGCAGGCTCACTGATCCCCTCATAGACACCCTGCAGACGTATTATGGGAATGCAATCAGAAGCCATCCCCATGATCTGCAAAGCATGGCGAAGGCTATATAGGCTGGCCTTTTTCATCGCGTATCCACTGACGAACGTCCACAGCACATGTTTTGCCCGACAGGTGGAGACAGCTGGTGCGGTTGGCAGCTTGCTCAGGCGGGCAAGCAAGAGCTGCATCAGCACCACAACACGATTCCTGAAGCTGTGGTCAAAGCCATTAAGCCCATCTACAACAATCTCACGTCTCGTGCCCTCTTGCTTCGCTGTATGCGCGGTGCGACGCAGAATCAAAACGAGTCATTCAATTCCATTCATTCCCTGCATATATGTGATAGTTCCTTGCTGATACAAAAAGTTCCCTGATACTGACTTGCTTGATTTAGTTTTCCTGCGCGACGTGCGTGCCGCTTTGCGATCCGTGTTTGCCTTTTTAGTGTCGGCTACAAAATGACTTTGGATACAGTTATAACCATGTGAGCAGCTTTTCCAGGATGGTCTGTTACCAGGGAACATACGTAGAGAATTTTACTTGATTCCTTCCAGTGGTTCTGGAGTTACAGCTATTTTCATATTGTCCACTCTGATTTGTGGCGGCCAGGTTATACTCTCACCTTAGCAAATTAACACAATGGTTTAAAATGCAATAAATCATACACTGGAGAAGAAATCAGAAAAATGCATGTGTAAAATAAAGAATTTCAAACCCAAACCAAAAAAACTTCAAATCAATTTTGCAATACAGTACAGGATAGTACATTACAGTACAGTACAGGATAGTGCAATACAATAGAGTCCAGACAGTACAGGATTTTTTTACTTACGGTACAGGATACATGTAGTACAATACAGTAGAGTAGAGTACAGGATACATGTAGTACAATACAGTAGAGTAGAGTACAGGATAGTACATTACAGTAGAGTACAGGATAGTACATTACAGTACAGTACAGGACAGAACACAAGAACAAAGCATGCAGATAGTGATTTTGATGTCTACCGTACGTGGCAAAATGATATGTAACTCTTCTTTTACTGACAGTGCACACACATGTACTGCTTTGTCACGTTTGGACCTGGAGCTGGAGCCTTTTGTTAATTGTTTTGCAGCGTACTTCTTGATCGTACTTGTTTTTCGGAGTACAGAACCTGCTCGTTTTCCCCATTCTTTGCTTGGCTCCATGGTAACTTGGCAAGCACAACACACCTGTGATGTTGTGTTGGTATCTAGCTACATGTCCAGTTCGTACACTGTACACTGTACACTGTACACTGTACTGTACACTGTACACTGCTTTACAGTGCTGCTCAATGAAATACAGCCGAGTCACTCAGGTACGCGCCGGGCATTGTGCAGCCCTGTAGGCCTATGAACACTGGGCTGCGAAATGATGCAAGGCGCAAACTTGACTCACGCGACCGGATTTCACTGAGCAGCACCGTGCATGTATTAGTATTGTACACAGTCGGCAATGGCAACTACAATGCTGGCAACTGAAATCCGCCAAGGGGGTCGGATTTCAGTTGCCAGCATTGTAGTATTAATAATAATCGATTTATGAGCACTCACCTTGGCATCTGCTGACAGTCGACTGACTGGTAATCTAACAACAATACAAACATACATATATGTCGGGATGGATGAGGAACAGATAAACACCACACATGCCATCGTACCACACACACAGCAAACTTTTCAAACGCGCCGCAAGAACTGCATGATTGTACTGTAAGTTAGCAGAACAACTAAATTGTGTTTCAGACATTTAAACGAAGACCAAGCAAATCCGCAGCCCTAACACACATATCCAATCTTGGCTGTTCAAGCATTATCAGTTGTCTGATGATTGCCAAAGGGCACAAAACTACTAGCTACAGCGAAGATGTGCGGAGCTCTGTGTCTTGTGTATATGACACATAGAAATATAACTATATTATAAAGGCAATACCTCCGCAGATGTGCAGAAGCCGGTGCGAAAAGCTCAGGGAAAGATGTAACCGAGCTGTAGAGGTTTGTGACCTCCTGCAGTAGCTGCACAGCAATACTGACCAATCTGTACAGAGATACAAAGACAGCATATCAACATCACAGCACTATAGTGACTAATCTGTACAGAGACAGCAACATCAACATCAGAGCCCCATACACAACAATACAGATTAGCTGACAATGGGCCCACACTATGATCAGCAGGAATGAAATAGTTATAATAGCTCGATAGATAGATAGATACAGTTAACTTCGCTTATAACGACACTCGGCGGGGCGTCAAAAAGGTGTCCTTATTCGCGAAGTGTCGTTATACCCGAAGTCTCAATATGTATTACAGTGGGATGGGACTTTGCTCTGGGCATGGAAATTCTGTCGTTATTCGCGAATTGTCGTTATATCCGCAGACGTTATTAGCGAAGTTGACTGTAGATAGATAGATAGATAGATAGAGAGAGAGATAGATGGATGGCAGCCCTTGGCGGATTATGCTCGGTAAATTGCTGAATTATACTTTCCATTAGGCCCAAATTATGCCAGCGATTATGCTACATTATGCTGGAAATATGCCAATGATGGTGCTAAGTAAATTGCTTTCCATTATGCCCCAATTATACCAGTGATTATGCTACATTATGCTGGAATTATGCGGCACCATGACAGCACGGCTTATAAGGGGTAACATTCACCAGGTTATTTCCTGTAACATGCCTACATATGCCTGGAGCATTAATCTTCATCCAGCATCGTAAGGCTATGCTGACCGTCTGGTCTCAGAAGTCCTTTTATGCTAGGGCATAATTTTTAGACAAAATCCGAAGATTATGCCAGAAATTATGCCAGCATAATCCACCAAGGGCTAATGGATGGATGGATGGATGGATATTCGATAGATAGATAGATGGAGAGAGGGAAAGAGAAGCGAGGAGGGGGAGAAAGAGAAAGAAAAGGAGAGAAATAAATATACAGAAAGACTGCCTGATTGTGCAAGAGGGCGATAACAAAAATCTTGGGCACATAAAACACAAGCACCTTAGCACCTTCATAAATTCAACAATGCACTATAGGCCATCGAATAAAAGTAAATGTGATCTAGGATTGGCCAATAACCGTGTGCGCGCGTGCGTGCGTGTGTGTGTTGCCCTTACCCATTGCTGGCACATTTCTCTTGTGCTCGCAATACTGCTGATCTTTGCTCAGCCGTGGAATTCGAGAATGGCGGTGTTAGACTAGCTGCAATAACAACAACAAACAGGACAGCGGCAGTGGAAAAGAATATAACGAGAATACATGTAATTCAACCTAAAAAAAGCTGTACAAAATGGAACATGCATGCAGACACATGTGTGTGTATTTTGGCACTGTCAAAAACAACAGTGACCAAGCTCGTGTGCGTGTATGCGTGCATGTGTGCTGTCCAAGTTCAACCCACATATTGCGGTGCAACGTACTGTGCTTCAAGAGCATGCATGCTGCTACACAAGCACAAATCTCGATAACAATGCTTACCTAGATCATGTGCTGGTGATGCTGGTGAAGATGAGGATGCCGGTGCTGATATTGCGATTATCCCAGTCAAGAAATTCACCATTTCCGGCATGAATCTCTTCGACTGCCGTAAATACTGTGCAGAGAGACAACACAATGTCATAACAATGTGCCGGCATGTGAGCGGTAGCCGACAAGCTGCCAAAGTTCATACAAGTGTTAGATACCACAGTGGAACTCACGTAGTGTACATACTCTGATCAGATGTACACTTCCTTAGTACGGACATTGTCAGGGGTATGAGTGTCTTGATCCATATTGAACTAAGCGTTTGGATAAGCAGTACTTTGGAAAGTATGTACTAGTACACAGTTTCCTGCTGCCCATGGCATGGGGTACGAGTTCCACTGTAGTACATGTACATGTATGTCAGAGTCCAAGCCACACACATAGCGGCAGAACAAAGCAAATGCAGAGCACACGAGAGTAGCGGTACAAAGTAGCTTTCAGATCAACTTTACAACGCTTCTTGGAGCTTCATATTGATGAAGGTATTGAGCAGTTCGAAGTGCAAATTGCAATGCAAGCTTGCCACAAAAGGTTTCGCAGTATTGAAGTACAAGTAACATTCAATTTTTCAACTGACAGGGGGGAGGGGGGGGGGGATGTAGATGAGAAGCAGACAAAGCGCCGTACCTGTAGTAGTAGCTGACATATCCATAGACCGCTCAGTAGCGAGTCTGCATTCAGTGAACACTGTGTACAGACATACACACACAAACATCATAGAATCATGTACATGTACACACATTACCAATGCCGATCCACATGACCATGCACGTACGCACGCACACAGGCATGCGCGTAGAACAGACATGCATGTGCACATAAACGAATAGTGATCAATGAACTGCTGCTCAGTTCCACATGCCAAGCCATGATTCTAAACAAGCATGCACACACACAATCATAGTTATTGCTAGGTGGCGTATCTCGCATTGGAAAAAACAGCGAGCAAACATCACCTTACATGTGCTAAATAGTCTGCCATGAGAAGCAGAGATGGCGAGACGATACGATGACGAAAATCTGACGTTGAATAGATAGCGCCGGCAACTTGCAAAGTGACTCGCTGCACGTGGGTGGTGAGGATCCCACAGAAGATGCAAATACACAGGCACACACACACACACACACACACACACCTGTTAGCAACACAGCATGCAGCGCAGCTTGATCCTTGTAAAGAGTGCAATCTCCTCAGGATGTTTCCTACATTGGCCACGTCACCCATATACAGCATACAGTGAAACAAACACACATAGTGTGGTACCGGATGCTACGGCCTCGTTAGTCTAACAGCAAGGAATCCATGTGGAAATACACACATGTGGAACATTCCCTGTGACACAACAGCCTAAAACTTACCATCCTTATTGGGAGAGATGGCAGTGAGGGGTCTGTACAGAACACATTTGCATGACGTCACACACGCAGACAGCAGGGGGAAACAGTTTCAGTGATGACAAAGACAGGAATATATGCAGGGTCATAAGTGCAGGGCTAACAACAGTGGTAGCAGCACCACCACTACCATTCACGTCAAATGATCATCAGATGGGAGAAACATGGAGAACCAAGTTACCGGTATGCTGTGGCGGCTACAGCTATCTATGGCCAAATATCGTCCTCTCACGATTAGAATACAACGGGCTTCATTTTTTTTCTCTCTAAAGTCAGAACCCTGCCTGTACTGGGGGCTTCTACTTGAGCGGGATTTATTTTTCCTTAGCATGTAGTGAGGACTATTCTATATCTCCACTTGTGTTGGCATGGCTCCTGTCATTCAAGTCACGCCACCATGGCACCAGTGCAGGTACCAGAGCAGGTACAAGTGTCGGTGCCATCACTGTCACTGAAGTTGTCGCCAGTGTCAGCATCGTCGTCACTGCCATTGACATTGTCGTCTTCATCATCGATACTGCTATTGCCAGTCCCTGATTGGTATCGTCGTCTTCCTCTTTCTAACCTTTGGCACTAGTAGTGACATCCAGACATGGGTGAAAATGAAAGCCCTGGGGCACTGGTCGAGAGAGGGCTTTATCATTATAACTTTGTAACCTACCCCTGGGAGGGGTATTATTCAAGAGAGGGCTTGAATCTTGTTGGTACAGTGTTTTAAAAGAAGCTCATGTACACACATGCATGCATGCGTACAAACGCAACCACACACTGGCACACCTGCACACCTGCCAACGCATTCAGAAACTCACACAAACGAAAACAATACCTTTGCGAGCTTCAGCTACCAGCTGTCGAGACTCCACTAGTCGATCATGCATACATTCCGAGGTTGATTGCATATTATCACGTGCAAGATCAAGTAAAGGCCTGTATCACAATACACACACAGGCGCAAGCACAAACACGCAAATATTCAGACGCACACAGGCACAGGCACAGGCACAGGCACACCGACACACACACACACCCACACGCACACGCACACGCACACGCACACGCACACACACACACACACACACACACATACACAATATCACACCATAGAACACGATAAGTGGGCTCACCATTAACACCATAACAACAAGAGCGACCAGTCCAGAAACATTACACAATCTCAGCTTCCACTATGATGAGGAAGGTCTACAATACAATACATGTACTTAAAACTCCCTTCACTACAAAGATACAATCTTTTGCGTGATACTGGGCCAGGGGTGTTCTGGTGGTTAAAATTTCCACAGTTTTATAGCAGCAGGATTTATGATTCTGAGAGATGGGTCAAACAGCTTCAATATAAAAAAAGGCTTGATGGCAAAACGGGATATAGGTCATTACAAGAAACAAATCCCATTCTTTTACAACACACTTTGACGTGTGGAGCTTTTCAAAGTATAAACTAAATACCTATCCAAGCACTAACCGAGAGAATGCATCGATCAACGGAGCATGAGATGAGTCCTCCGATACTACTTCATCCAGGTACTCCAGAACAAAACCGAAAAGGGCCTATCAGACACACAGACACACAGACAGACACACAGACAGACAGACACACAGACAGACACACAGACAGACACACACACCTCAGTGTACTGACATGCATTCCATACACACAACATAAAAATCGAAAAGACGAGAGATGAGAGATGGGTTGACACACTCCAATAATCATCAAAGGCAAACACATATGAGCAAGTCAGCGTGCACTGTAACGTTACAGCCATTAACGCTAAAACAGGGCTGGTCGAGGCAGCTCGAATGCTGTATTCACTTACACACACTATGTATGACCTACATAATTATATAATTATCATGTTACTCAAGCAACTCAACAAAAAAGAGTGCAGACAACATTTTTCTTGTGCAGAGATATCATACTTTTACGGTTTTACCTACCTGCATCTTAGGACGATTGCCGGCAGCCAGTTTAGAATGATTGCATGCAATGATCTTCTCCAAAGTCATAGTTTGCTCAACCGATGATCTGAGAAAAGTACAAAAAAGGATAGAAGATGCAGGATCCAAACAATGCGTAAGGTTGACATACAGGGCAAAGAGATTGAATTCCGTCTGCAAAAGCAACAGTATAGCAGTAATAAGCCACTAGGGCAACCTAACACATGACACCAATGACATTTACAGACACTTCGCTTGACTTACCGATTCCTGAGACGATTACTCAACTGCTGCAGTGATTTAGGCGCTGAAGCGGGAGAAGACAGTGGCAGACGAAAATACATTATGTTTCTTTGCATAACCCATTCAAGTACCAATTGGACAAAACAAAAGAGGCCAAATAGCCAGACATGCAGAACAAGTGTCTCATGTCAACGAAGGAAACCGTCGCATTGCAAGTCAAGAGCAGTGTCAGAATCTAGAATTATCCCCACTACATGTAGACTAGTAACAATCACCACCAAATTTGAGGAGACCAGCTACTGCTGTGTCTGCCAAATGCCCGTAGGATAACATGTTTGGTTTTGTGAATGGCACAATTTGCTGGATATGCCGACCAAAGTACCACCAACGCCTTTAGTACAGTCGCCATAAGGCCGCGGTCACACCGAGCCCGATTCAGCCGTTCAGCCAAAAAAAGCGCTTTTTTCAGCTGAGGTTTCCACGGAAACGGCTGAAAATCGGGGCACCAGCCACTTTCAGCTTTCAGCCCTTTTGGAAGTGCTATGAAAAAGGATACGAGCAAACGAGCCTGGATCTTCGCAGAACTTCCATCCACGACGAGGCCCACGTGGAGATCAAAAATTAGGACGTAGTGTGTATGCAAATCACGTATACTGGGCGCAGGGGTCATCCTCCAAATAAAGAAAAACCCGGGAAAACCCGCGTCAACCAGTTTTGGTGTGACCGTTAGCTAGCTAGTCACAAGCCACTTTCAGCGCAAGCCAAAAACGGCTGAGCTTGGTGAGACCGCGGCCTAAGCGGCGACAAGTCATGAAGTTTCAGTCGCTGATGCTCCCATGCGGTATAATCGCATACCTGTTTGGGCCGTTTGAGGGCCGTCGGCATGATCTTGCTATATGCCAGTGAATTGTTGCAGATTCGTGCACTTATCCCTCATCATGGAGTAGCCCCTGATTTCGTCGTGTTTGGAGACAAAAGATATCTTTTGGAAGCTGAGCTGATAACCACATACCGCAGAATAAACCTCACCCCAGAGGAACTGCGTTTCAACCTAGAAATGAGTAGATCAAGAATCTGCACTGAGTGGGGGTTCGTTGACGTCAAGACACAGTTCCACTTGCTCAGCATGAGAACAAGGCTACGTCTGCATCACGAGGTGTTCACGTGCTCGCAATGACTGAGACATGGTTGACCCCAGACGTACCGGATGAAGAATTGTCCATCCCACATTCCAACCTCTACAGAAGAGACATCCTCGCTGCAGTTGCCAGTTTCCTGCTCGCCCCACTCTCGGGATGCCATCAATCACCGGCTGTTGACGCAAAACTTGAGCCTTACCATCAGTGGACACGGGATACGCCTCGGAGCTGCTGTGGTTCCCTACCACCTGGATGCCCCGCAGTCCTGCCTCAGCACACCATCCAGTCGTCCTCGCCGTCCATTTTCGCCCTGGCCTCAAGCTGGAAATTGGCCACCTCCACGGCTCCACCCCACGTCCCAGCAGTACTAGTGCACGCACGTAGGCACATGCCCGGCTCACCGGACTTGGAGCAGCGCTCACCTACAGCCCTCCAACTATCGCCGCCTCACTCGGCACGCCTCGTCCCAGTACAGTGCTCCTGCTGGTATCCTGCCAAGCCTGCAACATGCAGCCGCCTCGCAACCGGTACGACGCTCGGCGCGAAACGTCCCGGCCGATCGCTAGGGGCCTGGGGACCACCGCAACGACCGACCTCCTGACGGTGACAGCCCCCGCAGACGACAACGACGGCGTGGAGGTAACACCACCAACCACAGGCGCCGTCGCCGTAAACGAATCCGTAAACAAAGCTCAGATCTTAAACAATCTCTACGCGAAAACTGTTCTTCACGGGACACCATCACGTGCTTGGACGTAAGTGTACCAGTTGAGCTTATTGAACTTCTAGGACTAGGACTTAAGTTCGTTCCTAGGCTCAACTCACTACCGAGAATTGATAATGCTGACATTTCAAAGTTCCTCAGAAACATTGCCATTACAGCACATTTTCACGGTAGATCCAGTACGCCCGATAGATTCCGTTCCTTGTATAAGCCGTCACACTGGCATCCACCAGTAGCATCTATTTCACCGGATGTTAGAGCTTTTATGAGAGACGTGGAACTAGCTGTCAGAAACTTCAAACCTAAGAAGGTAGCCAGCAACTTAGGTCCTATTGAGACCACCGCGTTACACTTTCTAGCCGATGCTAAACATCTAGTTATTTGTCCAGCTGACAAGGGTAGCACTACTGTAATAATGAGCCGCATTAAGTACGTCTCCCTGTGCCACCAGCATCTCTTTGACAGTGACACCTATCGACTGGTACATATCTCTACCTTAGATTTAGATGATTTGCAAAGAAAGTTCATCAATGCAGCTAGGCCTATCTTAAGAGTCCTACATCGACGTGCCAGAGCACGGTTGTTGACTCCGTCTAATGATTTACCAAATTTTTATGGCCTACCCAAGTTACATAAAAATCCATTGAAAATCAGACCAATTGTAGCATCTAGGGGCTCCCCTACATATGATTGGGCTAGACTATTTCACATCTACCTATGGCCATCCGTGATCTCGAAACCTAGTGTACTCATCAACTCACATGACCTCCTAGACAACTTGCAGAACATAGAATGGAATGAGAATCTCTGTTTCCTTACACTAGATGTTGTTTCACTCTATACTTCTATTAAACATGTTGACGGTCTCAGAGCACTTGCTTGGCACCTTAGAGACATGAACATCCCCGGGACACATAGACAAGCCCTCGTTGGCATCATGAGACTCATTCTCACGAATAACTTTTTTCAATTTGATGACAGAGTTTTTCACCAACTCAATGGGACTGCAATGGGTTCCCCAGCCGCAGTTGTCTATGCCAATATTTTTATGCTGAGAATTGAACACTTCCATCTTGACAAGATAATACCAAGAGTACATAAACAAGAGTGTGCAACTCCTATCTTGAGCTGCGTTGGGTTCACCCACGGCGGAATTTTTTTATTGCATTATTCTTTGGCAGAAGTATGATGAAGTGGGTATGCTTTCCCGCGCTTGTTTTATAGATACGGTGAGAGTTCGTCAGGTTCAAGACACATCGATCTATCGTCCGTTGTTCTGCTTCGACTACCGTAGCTGTAATGTACAAATAAATTGTACTTTGATCTCCGGCTACGCATGATGGCATCAGTGAGCCAAACAGCCGCCAAAGACTGATGTCATAAAAAAATTCCGCCGCGGGCTGGGGGATTGTCGAGTTGCACACTCTTGGTTATGTACTCTTGATAATACCCACAACACATTACGTACGTCAAAATGCTCGCATTAACACGCAGAATTGCACTACACACTTTAGACACAGATTTAGTGGATACTGAACTGCCTGCGCAAGCAAACCAAACTGATCTGCAGAAAATAAAGTGACCTTCTAATTATGCGTTGCTAACTTCGAATTATCAGCACAAATCCCACACATTTTTTCCTACCTTTCCGCCCTGTACATGCTGCGCTTTCTTTCTCTCTCTTTTTCTTGTTTATCGTGCTTCGCTCCTCCCGACCTCACCACTGGCGGGGAGTACTGTAGCGACCTGACGCTTACGCCATACGCACAAATCAATAAGCATGTGCAAGAAAATGAAATCTTTCTCCTTGGCCTCAACTTCTATGTTGTCCGGTTGGCCATTGCAGCCGTCGTCGTAGGGCCGGCGTAAAACCCAAATGTCCATCCTCCTTTTCAATTGCATGACATGCCTCTATGGAAATCAGACATCTCAGTACTTCAATATCCAGCCCCCCCCCCCCCCCCAACTCTGGAACAGTATCTGCATTAACAATACAATCATTTTGATTTCAAGAATACTATTTTTTTCAAGCCCTGAGCAAATCTATGTGCAGGCGGCTCTCTTCAGCTTCAAGACGGAACCTGTCCTCTTTGGGAGAGTATATGCAAAGTCTCAGTAGAGGCAGGCAGGCACATACTGAAGGATTAACACCACCACCAACACAAACTGCAGTCACAGTGGGCACCTACGAGTATACGTATACTTACCCTTTTCTTTAACACCCACAGATGGATCTGCTTCTCCAGCACCCTGCCGAGAATTATCCTTGGACACACCTTCATCCTCTTGCACACCGTCTGCCTCCATGTCGTCTTCTTCATCGCCATCACCATCCTCCCCACTATTCTCATCATCGTCCATTTCTTCACTGCCGCTAGCATCCCAATCAGCCTCTTCTTCCTCTTCTTCTTCGCTATCCTCGTCACCGTCCTCGTCGTCATCCTCATCATCGTCGTCATCATCCTCATCACTGTCATAATCATCACTATCCAAATCATCTGGCAAGATCATGCAGCACGTACAAACGTACACACAAACACGCACACACACACACACGCACACGCGCACACACACACACACACACACACACACACACACACACACACACACACACACACACACACATGCATGCACACACACACACGCACACGCACGCGCACACGCGCGCACGCACACGCGCGCACGCACACACACACACACACACACACACACACACACACACACATGCACACGCGCACACGCGCACGCACGCACGCACGCACACACACACACACACAGTATCAATCCCAACACACGAGTGAGTGCATGGCAGTATACATTGTATGTACTTCAGTACTTGTATCCCAGTTACTATATTGATGGTCTGATCTATTGAAGTACATGCACATGTACAGTGAAATCTCTCGGCAAAGGCAGCCCAGACAACGGACTCTCGGCAAAGGCAGCCCAGACAACGGACTCTCGGCAAAGGCAGCCCAGACAACGGACTCTCGGCAAAGGCAGCCCAGACAACGGACTCTCGGCAAAGGCAGCCCAGACAACGGACTCTCGACAAAGGCAGCCCAGACAACGGAGATGAGTGTTCCGTCCAGGGAGGTAGCCCAATTACAGAACGCACTACAGCTTGATTAAGAACATCTGGGTCTGAAGAAATGTGTCCTGAAGGTGGAGATATCGGCAGTCCTTAGTTACAAGAGGAGTTAGCTAAGGGACGTTCCACTGTACAGTGCTACAATGGTGCATTCTGTACATTGCTATAGTGTAGTGTACAACAAGAAACATGAATGCATCGATTTACCCAACGAATGTGCCCTGTATTCATAGATGACAGTCATGCAACAAGTAACCATGGCTACACAGTCATGCTACAAGGAACCATGCGGCATGCCCACAGAGTCATGCTACAAGTAACCATGGCTACACAGTCATGCTATGAGTAACCATGGCTACACAGTCATGCCAGTATGCTATTTCATGTACTAGGATAGAAGCAGATGCGTACCATCATCCTCCGACTGCTTCTGAAACCCAGATTGCCAAACAAAATCATCTGCAGCACGTACAACAAAGAGGGAAAGTACACAAGATAACGTTATCAACACCAGCAACAACAAAACTCAACAGCTACAAGAGAAAGGCTACAGCAAGAGTACATGAAAACCAGAGTGTGCAGCTCGGATGGGTTGCTGTCACGGCGGAACTCCGTGATTACATCATTTTAGTGATGTAGTGCGTACACGCAGGATTCAAGCAGGTCTCTTTCTGCACAACTGCAGCTCAGTTGTACGCACTACGCCATTTTCCGCCTCAGATCTGCGCCAAATATGATGTAATCACGGAATTCCGCCGTGACAGACACCCATAGCAGAAAAGGCCCCAAGCTGCACACTCTGGGTTTCATGTACTTTTGGCTACAGTAATAAAGAGCAAGAGCACCATTCCATCAACAATGCACTGGCAAGGAGCCACGCGCTTAACAAAATGGACGTGGGCTGTTCGAGCATGGGGAATGCATGCTATCAACAACAGTGTCAGCCGAAATCCAACCACTCGCTCAAGAACCGCGTCGCAGGTTACACTGTTGAGGTGTGAACTAAGCCGAGAATTAGCATAGCTACATGGTGTCAGTGCTGCTCAACTCCGGGCACAACAGGTGTTCATCTGGATTATACTGGCCAGCCCTGCAGTACAGTCATGTGTTGCTGCCAACAACACTGTTACTTTGGCTGAAAGGAAGTAACTTCAAGTAAGCTGTGAAAAATGTACTCAGGCAACAAAGTCAACACTGATCAGTGATACAGGAAATACATCAACACTGATCAGTGATACAGGAAAGTCAACACTGATCAGTGATACAGGAAAGTCAACACTGATCAGTGATACAGGAAATACATGTACAGGACGATTCAGCACAACAAGCCACGTGTAAAGACAGGACCTTATATCCACACATTCATGTACAACTTCCATACGTTAGGAGGGGGGATCAGTTAGGGTTTTAAAACACCTCGACTTAGGCCTCGTTTACACGACAACGATTGAAAAACGTTTTTGTCAAAAACGTTTTCAAAAGAATACGCTTCCGCAGATTTTGATAAGAGCGTTTACACGACAACGCTGAAAAACGTTTCAAAAACGTTTCAAACGAAAAACGGCTTCAAAGTGTTTTTCAATCGTTTTCGTTCCGTTTCGTTCTCGTGTAAACGGCAAAAACGTTTTACTAGTACGAGCCTTGTACTCAAAACATGCCGCCGCCAGCCTGCGCCAGCCAACTTATTGCACGTGACCATTGCGCGCCAAAAAACGTGTTGCAGTGTACACGATTATCATTTTCGTGTAAACAGCAAAACGTTTCGAAAACGATTGAAAAACGTTTTTCAATCGTTGTCGTGTAAATGAGGCCTTAGCTTGATTCGGTACAGGTTTAGTGACTTGAAACGAGACAGAAACCAGAACCAATCACTGCATGACTGGACACTTCTGAAGAATGTCCGTACCATTCTTTTCTGGCATGACAAGTTGTCCATCCTGATACCGAACGCTGAATCTGGGTTCTTTCTTTGACGAAGGTCTGGACAAAGAGAGCAGTGAACGAGATCACAAGCATGTGTTGGTAATTTGAAAAGCAGCACTGGGTCACAAGCAAGAGTACATAACCCCCCAGAGTTTGCAACTCAACTATGGGTGCTGTCCCGACAGAATTTCAAGTTGACGTCATTTTTATGATGCAATGCGCACTGTACACGGATTATCAGACGAATCCGGAACCTGTGGTTGACCGAAGCCGATCTGATCCTGTACAAATTATTGCAAAGAAAAACGTGTGATGCGTTGACACCCGTACACATGTTGTAAATCACGGGTGCAAGGAGAATTGCGTCATAAATAATGACGTCAACTTGAAATTCTGTCGGGACAGCAGGGTATGTGGGAGTTGCACACTCTGGGGGGTTATGTACTCTTGGTCACAAGTCATAGCGGATGTGCAAAGCGCTCATGGCAGGGGCAGTACATGTAGCAGGTAATGACAGAAGATAACATGTGTACACAGTATCTCGCAGGCAGGCACATGGATAATTCACAATACAGTTCAAAAGCATAGGACATGGTGCATCCCACATACACAGGCATAGCATACTAACGCTTTCAGAGAATCCACGGAACAGTGGCCATTCAGCACATCCGATGTATCCGGTGCATGCATTCTCTTCACTCTCTCTTCCTACAACAGCAAGTACATCAACATAGCAAACAAATTCATACGCTGACACATCACATTTTCTGGTGCTATAATGATGAGTCCACAAAGGACAAATGAGTACTCTCCACAGATTGAGTATCAGCACCAGCAATGTGCCCTGGCCTCCTCTATACAGCTGCAACTCACCAACAGCACATTACATGACTTGTAGCTTCCTTTTCACTTTACACTGGAATACTAAACATACAGCAAGAACAGAAAGAGAAACAAGCAAAACAACTGCAACCTCACCTCTTCTTTTTGCCGGCGTTTGGACGTTTCCTCTGCCATTACCTCCTTTGTTTTCGACAGGTCTGTTGCCTGGAGAACCAAACAGAATTAAGCGTCCAACAACAGATAGCATTACATGCAGCGACATACAGCAGCAACAGCATGGGCTGAGCTGAGCTCTGTATGATTGACACTTACATTTATAAGGGAAGTGTTACGCACACAAAGCATGCATGCACGTAAGTATGCACGCTAATACCAGTCCACTCGTGATCACGTTATGATTGTGTAGATCTACATGTACATACATGCCTGGTCAAATCTACACACATACACATACATACACACACACACACACACACACACACACACACACACACACACACACACACACACACACACACACACACACACACACACACACACACACACACACACACACACACACACACACACATACACACACACACACGCACGCACACACACACACGCACACACACACACACAACTCTGCTCTGTACACACATGTACAAGTACACCCATCAACAGATGTGAAATACACCTGTAGAGGTTAGTAACAGCTTTCTTCCATTCTCGCTAGGGGTCTGAAGTATCACTCAGATGAGAGCCCAGTCTTTCGAGCGAATTAACAACTTAGAACCCAGTAATATCTAACAGGCATGAACCATGCACATCCAGCCACCTTACCTGTGCCTTGCGGGCCTCGAATGCTAGCTCTCTGACAGTTATGTCAAATGAATCTGCCTTGGGTTTCTCCTTTTCTTTCACTTTCTGGACACAAACGCAAATATGAACAACAGAATAATAATACTTCTTGAAGTATCTAATAATAAGTTTTAATAACCTGTGGTCCATACAATGTGAGCCTTCCTGGTGACTAGCAGATATCATAGTACAGTCGTCCCTCTCTAATCCGGCACTTGTTTATCCAGCACCCTTGCAAACCAGCACACTTTCTGGCAAAACGGATTTTTTCAGTTCATTTTCTACGCTTTAATCCGGCACTTGAATTTCGCCTCCAGCAGCGATTTTCTACAACAAATCACTCAAACTGTACACAATTCGATTTTCTAATCCAGCAGTTGTACATCGCAGACTATCACTATCAGGGACCATTGTAACATACACAACACATGCAACATACACTTGGGAATATCCTATGACAGTACATAGGATATTCCTAAGTGTATGTTATAGACATGCATTCCACAAAGTACTTGGTTTGACACAGAAAATCCCTACGTTTTGACGTACGACACAAACATGTATGATAACATGTGGGCCGGGTTGGAGGGCAGGATTTGATAATCCAGCACCCTTGTTTATCCAGCAGAAAATGCCGTTGCAAAAGGTGCCGGATTAGAGAGGGGCGACTGTATTTACTATCCAGACAATGATCCTGGGTGTGTGTGTGCGCGCGTGTGTGTGTGTGCGCGCGTGCGCGCGTGTGTGTGTGTGTGTGTGTGTGTGTGTGTGTGTGTGCGTGTGCGTGTGTGTGTGTTTACATTACACATAAATGGCCCAAAGAGTACAGGGTGGGACATCCTGCATCCCATAGAGTTTGGCAGGGTGCTTTCTGGCTGGTATCCACTTGACTAGGGGCACATAATACTAATATTGATATGTTGTGTATATGAAGTGCTGATGCACAGCAGGAAGCGGGACTGCCTATGGCACCTGTGTCCAAGTGGACAGTGGAAGAAGAAGATGCCAAGCAAGTCCCCACAACTGGGCTGGATGATAAGCGGCAGATGCCTGCTTTACTGACCTGCAGCTTGTCTGGTGAGCTTATTCCACCAAAGTTAATTTAGGAAGGCCAAACAGTGCAGTGTCACCCAAATTTGGCGTTCCCTGAAGCGTGGGATGTGTGGCATTCGGCAACACACTGGAGTAATTCTGCAACATTCCGCCGCTACATCAAGACTGTGCTGATTCAGTACCAGTCGTCCGTGAAGAAGTCACTTGACTTGCCGCAAAACCAGAAGGCTCTTGTAGTTCTCGATGCATTCCGTGCACATCAGACCCCCGAGGTCCTAAATCTTTCCGAGAAGTCAGGATTTCTTCTAAGCATCGCACCAGCCAAATGCAGCCACTTGACCTCTCCATAAATCGGCAAATAAAAGATGAGTTCAGAGGTCATTTCATCGACTGGTATGCGGACAAGATCAGCAACGCAGTGGGTGATGCTGGCCCTGATGCGGACCTGTTGGAGATTGTTCAACCTGACTTCCGTATGTCAGTCATAAAGCCCATACAGGCATCTTGGCTGGTGAAAACCTTCGCCACAGTGTTTTCCCTGAGAGAGATGATTTGAATGGGATGGCGCAAGGTTGGAGTGAATATTGAGGATGTCCAGCGCTTCAGTGGTGACATGCCATCAAGAGCCGTAACAAACCATGATCATGCCACTCCAGTGCAGAGCATGGGAGCAGCAGATGATGAGCCAGAGGACCGCGATTGCCTTCACGAGAGTCAGGAAGCAGTCAGCTTGCACATGTACCAGCACAGCACAGTCGTACGACTCTGGCCGGCCTAAATCCAACACCCTCGATGATCCATGTGCTAATAAAGTGCTTTGGAGGGGTAACAAAGTCCAGGAGTGGCATCACTCAAGATAGCCTCAATGACGAATACTCCAGCGTGCGCGTACGTGCGTGTGCTCGCTTGTTACTAGTATTGACGGTCTAATCGGTTGATTGGCTTCAAAGTCTAGTTTATCCTTTGCTATTTTACTGCCTTTAGTTCTTGTGCAGTGGATTTTGTGTCGTTATCTATAGTACGTTTCAAAAGTATAGACCTCTGGTTTGAAAAAAACGCTAGGCCAGCATCTATACCAAATAAAATTTGTGATCACTTAGTGCATAAAATTTCCGAAATTGTGCATTTGTTATCCAATCGCCTAGAAATCTACATGAGAAAACTTGGGGGAACTGCCTGAGCAATATCCCGAAGAAATTTCTCTAAAAGCTCAAACCAAATTTGAATTATTCGAAAAAATCTAGAGGTCTATACTTTTGAAACACACTATACAAGTAACTACAAGAGTATAATTATAAGCCCCCAAGAGTGTGCAACTCTGGAGATGGGGTCTCCGATGGCGAAAACTCACATTGCGTGTCTCAGGTACATTTTGTACTACGTACAGCTAGGGATAGCGTGCGCGCAATCCGAAAATCTGCCATCATTATGCTGGCGAGTTGCATAAGCGCAGCGAGTTTCTACCAGGGAGTGCTTTTATTATTACTCCTCTGCTCGCTGAAAACGGGCTGGAAACGTACAACTAGGACACTGCACCATGTGATGTGAGTTTTCGCCGTCGACAAACCCCATAGAAAGGGTATCAGGAGTTGCACACTCTTGGGGGGGGGGGGGTATATTCTTGGTAATTATTGTAGTACAGGTGGAATCCTGATAATTTGAATATGGCTTAATTCGAACATACCGCTTAATTAGAAGTTTTTCCAGGACCGATTTCTATCAATACGATTCCCACATAAAACTTTCTGATACTAGTAATTCGAACCTCGAACTGAACATGTCCGGTTAATTAGAAGTCCCACAGATTCCACTTACAGTCTGTATCGGCTATAGCGTACCCTTTTGATTTCCGTGATTTTATCACGATAACCGATGCATCACTATATGCGATACAATCGATTTTTTTTCTTTTTTCGATCGACACATGAAAGGCAAGGAAATACTTCCAGCATAGCATTACATGGCGTTTTTTTAAGTGAGCATGCTGCATAGTTGACAGTGCCCGCATTTCCATAAAAAAATTCTGCATATGTACATGTACATGTATCACTATAAAAATAAGCAACGTGAAGAAAGTTAAAAAAAATAGGGCCTTTGATATTATTGCTACTGGTTGTTTAGCGTGTGCGCTAAGCCCTGTTAACGAACGTGGAACATCTACCACTCATACTTAGTCTGATGATCATGCATCTGATTATGATGTCATTGCTATACATGCGCATGCGCAGCGCGCGCCACTCTCCCACGCGTGCTTTCCAAATCTTGCTTCGAGAGAGAGAAAGAGAAAAGAGAGACTCCTTTGTCACTTTTGCTTTCCGACGACTTGACTGTTCACTGGTTTGTCCGTCAGTTGTCAATTTCCCCTTCCCTCCCAACCCCATTCGACTGGGGATCACTATCTCTCCGTCACTGTCACCATAATTTCCTCAATCACAGTGTCAGTACAACTCTTGTCAATATACTTATATCGGGTGAGGGCAGTCTATCTCCGCAGCTGGCTCATTTCAATCACTACCGGCCGCAGCTCCTGCCCACGGCAGGCCGACCGTCTCTCGTTCACACTCTGTGTGCTCCAGGTCACAGCTCCTGCGCAGAGCAGGCCGACCTGTCTGTCTCTCTCTCTCTCACACACACTATGTGTGCACCGGGTCACAGCTCCTGCGCAGAGCAGGCCGACCTGTCTTTCTCATGCACGCCAGCTGCTCCGCCCAATATCCCTGATATGCCAACCAGAAAACAATGTGTTCTGAGCCGGGTGCATGCCTGTATGTGGAGAGTGCGTTAAATGTATTTTAAAAATGGGTTTGCTCCCACACTGGAGCTCGCGCTATGTATTTTAAAGTTATCACTATAGCCGATAATAATATAGTGTGTTATGCATGTTTTGATTCTTTGTTGCCATCATAATATCCGATATATCATTACATCCGATAATATTGGTTATAGTGATATTTTTACTGGATAAAATACGTTTTGCTTTTGATATTTCGTACCAATATCACTGTAGCCGATATATTCTTATATCCGGTCACTCTATAGCCGATACAGACTGTACATAGAAAATGTGTGGGATTTGTACTGATAATTCGAAGTTAGCAAAGTGTAATTCAAAGTTCACTGTACACGTTACTGGTCAGTTGAGTTTGCATGAGCAGGCTGTGCCAGTCAGTTCAGTATCCGTGAAATCTGCGTCTAAGGTCCATAGCGCAACTCTGCGTGACCACGAGAGCATTTGACATACATATTGTGTTTGGCTTCATGTTTGGATAATTAAAATGTGCGGATAGTTAGAAGTTGTTTTCCTGGCATCAGGATTCCACCTGTACATGTACAGTAACACCTGCCAAGGTGACCACTCGGATAAGGTGACCACCTGTCCCAGAAGACCACTGGTACCAGGACCAAGGGATGCTATTTCCAGTCAAACGACCCTGGATAAGGAGACCACCTGGTAACAGAGACCAGATTTTGAAGGTCCCTTGAGCGGTCGTCTTAGACAGGTTTCACTGTATATGTAGAAGCGAGATGTGCACGATTTTCATATGATGATAACCGCAATGCAACACTACTACCGGTATACATGCAATGTGTGCCAGTACCACTAGAACGGTACTACTGTATTACTAATATCACCTACTAGTACCAAGGCTGATTAAAAAAAATCATGGTTCGCGTGAGACTCGGCTGAAAGCCGAGTTTCCGCATCCGTCCGTAGGAACGCCACCACCCTCTAGGATCAAGGCGCAGATGCAGTGCCTAAACGGCCGATTGCTGATGGGGTAATCATTGAAATTGAAAACTACCTTTGGGTGCGGATATGGTACATGTACACACACCAAAAATAGACTGTATTTTGACATTTGGCAAAATAATTAGTCCGGCACTGCTTATACAGTATTTTGAATACATATCCCCAACATTACTTCAGCAAGCCAACGTCTCAAGTCTTACCTTTACCTGGCCATCAGCAAAAAGGGATGCCAGGGACTTCCATTGCTCATCGGCTTTGTCGGTCAAGTCTTGAACAACGTCTCGCTGCATTTGCCGCTCTGCCTACAAAATGATACACAATGCACAATGAATGCACACATGCACAATGTTGGCACAGGTGCACACACAGTGAACTTCTTCTTCCGCTCACAGAGTACCCAGTAATCTGTACTACTAGACAGGGATCCCCTACACAGATGACAGAATGAGGCTTAGTTGCAGCTCGGTGTTCCACACAATGGCAATCACCAAGCAGCGGCGCAATACTCGCCACTACAGCAGGTCCAGGAAACTTATATGATTAGTAAGCACCGTCTCACACTCGATTATTCATCACTCGTCGCACCATCATCACACACACACACACACACACACACACACACACACACACACACACACACACACACACACACACACACACACACACACATACGTCCGCCTGCCCGCGCACGCACAAGCACGTACACACACAGATAATACATCATGTTCAATGCAAGCATAGTTTTCTCTCGCCGGTATGGACATGCACGTCCATGCACGTCCATGCCGGTGAGAAATGTACTAGTGGTTCACCTGTATGTGTGCTAGCCTTCCATAATGCCATACAGATACAGTACTTTAACACGGTACACGGTACATGTATATGGTTAATTGATATGAGAAACAAGAAGAACACCGTTACACTACACTGCAGCATTGTGGTGCCACTTGCGTCTACAACCATGATGGTAATGACATGCTTCCAGTACTAGTGGAAAAGAGATAGATGGAGAGGCATGCAGATCCCGTTCACTTCAAGTGCATTCAGTACATTCATGTGTGATTGTTGTCCAACAGCAGCATTGAGACACAGAGCCAGGCACAGTGTAGGTACAGTCACACACATCATGCAATAGTAGCGATACCCCAGTCAGTCACCATCAACCTAACCAATGACTGATATACACTTTCATTACACTGCAACTACATGTCGTTGAATACACTTGGAAAGGGAAAATACCTTTTTCTTCTTTGACTTGGCAACGATCTCCTCCATAATGTCCTTCTGAGTGCGACGCTGAGATGAACGAGATGGACAAAAGAGAACAAACAAAAGAAGTAGAAAGCTGATGGAGGTAGAAACTGCTAGAATAGCACTTCCGTTTGGAATACTAAAGATGCAAAATTCAGGGCTAACAGCTACAGTACTGGACTAGCTAAAGCCTACTGGACCATTCGTGAGGTGTGCTCCAATGTTGAAGATGGAAAGAGAGGTGGCGGGCCAAAGAAGCCATCATGTGTAGCCGTAGGGTAACAACCAAGCCGCGCACTGCAATTTGGACAGCCTTAAGGAGCTGGTCTCCCCCACATTGCCTGGACACGGATCACTCCTTTTCGCGTCACCGTCTCCCTCTCGTCTCCCTTCTGATCATTCTCTGGCAAACGGACTCACACTCCATACAAATATCGCCAGATGATCAAGAACGAACTTACTTCATCACACTGAAACAGTCCCAGTACGACAGCCTGACCTTGGGGATGCCACATACCTCTGTCTCAGCACCAGGCTGCCTCTTATCGAAGAGACCACCACCGAAACCGCCAAAATGAGCATCTTTCACAAATTTACCTGAGAAAGCAATCACAGCAATCGCACCAGAATAAAAAAGCAGGCATGCACAGTACATGAGACCACAACTAAAATTCCCAGCAGCAGAAATTGGTTTCATACATGGTAAAAACTCAAAGTACCGTAAAGTACCGCGAGAGCGCCCCGTCTCGCGAGAGCGCCCCACCTTGATTTTGCAGCCAGGGAAAAGAAAATCGTATGGCAGAGTGCAACGAAGTTTGTACGGTGTGAGAACCTTAGTGCGCTAAGGTCACACTTCGCAGGGTTTTGTGTGGAGCTCGTGTCCGCTTGAAGGTACGGATTGACTCCACAATATGCAAAATGTGTACAAGGTTCGTGTCGTATGACCTTCAGACAGGAGACCACCTCCACAATACGACCACGAAAGGACGAGATGGTGGGGCGCTCTCGCGGTACTTTACGGTACATGTACATTGTAGTATTATATTTCTGAAGATGGACCTGGCTCGAAAGTTGATTCGACTGTTTAAATTTTCAAACAAATGTAGCCGACAGACCACCTGGGTGGTGGTACATGTACATGATTTCGTGAACAAGATGAAGTGGCCACAGTGGAATCCTTTAAACATCTTTTAAAAAGAAAAGTATCTACAAGTGGCAAGCAGATTTCCAAGGCATATGTACATCGAAATATTGGGACTGTACCGTAAAGTACCGTTGATCCGCCCCCTCTCTAATTCCCGCCCCTGTCGATTTTCTACCTGTGAAGCGACTTCGGCGTATACAACGAAAACACGATGTAGAACCGACGCATGCACTGCTGTACACAATATGTACTTGCCAATCCAGGATGAAAATGTACACAATCCAGCACATCGAGTCTGAACTTAAGTTGTTGTACATCGTACTGCACTTGACAGCCTTGATCTAATTCCCGCCCCCTGCCGAAAACCCAGCTGGGAAGCGACACGGTGTGGGGGGCAGATCAACGGTACTTTACGGTAAATGTACAAACATCATGAGCAATACCAATCTGGCCCAACCATGTTGTTACTAGCACTGGGCAATAGAGAAGTTAAGTTTCACGGAAAATTCTTACGTCCATGAACTTTTACTTGAAAAAATCAAAAAAAACTCTCGTGAAATTTGACGTATTTTACGGGAGTTGACTGTACCGCACATAATTTCGTGACGTCGGTTTTTGGAAGTTTCGTTTGGTCATCCCGATCGGATTTGTGTGAGTATCCGTAGTTTTAGCGAGTTTGTTGGAAGATTGATATTTTGTGTGTTGAGACAATTCTGTTGTTCGAACTACTAGTAGACCTGAATCTTGCCACGGCAATATTTCACATCACGTCGCACGTGTAATTTAACCTCGAAAATTTACAGGTAACGTGAGATTTTCACCGCGCTTTGAAAAAAGAAAAAAAAGACGTAGTGTAACTTAACCTCTCTAATGTCACTCCTAAATCTCACTGGAATTAAACCTAAAAACGAGATACCAGAAACACCAGCCAGATTTTGTGGCCCCATGATTCTCCCCTCCTAGTTAAACTAACTGGTACTGTCGTGGACATGGAAATCCGGTCGCACGTCTAGCGGCACCAGGGCGCTGGCCATGCAGCCGTGGGTAAGCAGTACACACATGCATGACATAATTATGCGCTGCAGCGCGCTGGTCGCATCGGATCACCATGATTGTGCACTGTTCTGTAGGCGCTGAGGGCGCCGGCCCCGGTCAATCGACTGGATTTCCATGTCAACGACATTACCGTATTTTTCCGGTTGTAAGTCGACCTTTTACGACTTAAAATAGAAGGAGAAAGGGTGGGGGTCGACTTACAACCGGGATTCGACTTATAACCGGGAACTATCAGTATCTTACAAAACAAGACCTCCACTGCATGCACGAGTGCACCATGTTTACACATTTTTGCCAGTTTATTGGCCTTTTTCAAGGATTGGGACGTTATATCCTCCAATAAGGAATGTTTACATGATTTGTTGAGGTGTTAGTGGCAGGAGGTGGTTAGTAGTGCTTCTTTGGGTGAAAACTTTAAAACGCAGAATTGAGACCTCCAGATAGGGGGGTCGACTAATAACCGGGGTCGACTTACAACCGGTAAAATACGGTACTTGTAAAAGAATTTATATAACCTCACCGGCTGCTCTGCGATCCGACTCATCCTCTTCATCAGAAGACATAGCGAATGCCCTGGTGTCTTTCAATTGATTGTCATCAGCCAATGATTGACCCATGTGAGTCAATTCATCTTCTCCTAGACTGTAGGCATTGGATTTGGAATGGAATTTCTGTTACAACAGAAAAGCACAGGCGGCGCAAGACATACAATGCAGCTTATAAAGAAATTAGCAGGTTGGGATTATCTGAGCCAGCTGTGGTCAGTGCATGCGGCTATGCATCCCACAAAACACATGCCCTACCAGGTGTATATGGTCAGGTGCACTTGGTCATGTACACCTGCTTTCAAACTGAAATGTCATCAGATCAAAGCATGGACTGTGACAGAAAGAAACACAGAGCTGAAGGGCACAATGCTGTTTTCGGCTCCTTCCTGGCCTCAGTATCATTTCACTAACGGCCCGGCAATTCATAAACCTGTAGGGGCTGTGTATAGCCTTTGCTATATCAGCCAGATGTACGCCTTGGTGATTCAAATAAAGAAAGTGACTGACTAACAAGATAGTGATGGCATTCACGCATTGTTAAACGTGTACCACCTAGTATTACCTGCTTGGCATACGTGAATCGCTGCAGCTCTTTCTCCTCAGCGGTCAGGCCTGGGTTATTCTCACCAATACGTCTGTCAGCAAATAAGTTGCTCTGAAAGATGAAAGCACATAGATAAAACAAAGAAGGACGGGAACAAGAAAATGACGATGTCTCCAGCAACAAGAGCGGAGGCAGTAGTAACAACAACGGCAACTGAGATGCCAGCGATGACAAAATGATGAAACTTTGAAGCAGCCGCTACTCTGAATAGAGATAACATTGGTGGAGTGCATATCACATGACTACAGCCATGTACACAGCCAATCAACAGCCTTAGAGAGTGTGCATTGTTTCCCAATAAAGGAATGCTCAGCTCAAGTGAGTGTACCAATATCGAGCATATCCCCAAAAAAATTACTGCATGTTGCAGATGAGTCTCCGTTGTCGCGCAGCAGCAGGCCTTTCAAGCTAATCAGCCGGTAAAGTCAATAACAAAGGGTACAGTCACATCATCTGTGTAGGCAACAACCTGATAGCCTTGCATACCAGTACCTTTTTACGTGAGGCATACTCCTTGAGCAATGTGTCCTTTCTCTGCAGAGCAATGGGAAATGAGAACAGACCAGAAAGGAAAACATGATCGGTGAAGACATCACCTCTTCAAGTGAAGACAAGAAATATCAAAAGGAGAGGAAAAGGACAATGTGTCACACTCCGTGCTGTTCATACTGTCAGCAGTAATCAGATGATTGCTATATGGGCAAGAGGCATGCGGACAGCTGATAACAGCTGACAATAGCTAGCAAGGTCTACATTTGTGTGTGCGCCTGCTCTGCCTTAGAGTTATCCAACACTGTTACTTAAGAACAGCAATACAAAACATGAGTCCTCCAGTCATCACCACCCATTACTGAAGTCTCAAAAGGTTTCCAGAATCAATTTCCTTGCCACGTTCAGCAGTGTATCTTCGTGACTGAAGAGTAATAATGTAAAGAAGAACCAAAAATAATTATTGGAATGATTCAATTACACACGACAAAGTGCTAAGGTTTGCAGAAATTATAGAGGTGAGATGAACTTACGAATAGAACTTCAGTGCTTCTTTTGCTTACACAAAACTGGCTTATACTTTTGAAGTACAAAAAGGGTCATCTGTCGAAGCATCTTGTTCAATAATCGGCTTAAACATTACGAGACTTGGATGATGTGTAGCGATGACTACGGCACTCATATCGTTTATGGCTAATAATAAGTTATTAGACATCCTAATAGCAAACAACGGTAACCCCATTTTTTACGGTACGTTTTTGGCCAAAGCTTGCGTAGTGCGTACCCATTTCACCGTGTATTGGGTATATGGAGCCATAAACGGTTGTACCGCACTAAAGATAAAGTATTCTCATGGCAACAGCGTACTAAAAAGAGCGTGCATCTTGCTAAAGGTCGAACCCAGATATCGGTACTTCGAAGTATTTTTTCCCTTACGGTAATACCGTTACAAAACCGTTTCGCTAAGGTTGTCTATTATCTCCAAGTCGCCTAACTGTCACTATAGTTAACTCTTCGAAACACTCTCTGGTCTTTTCTTTTCCTTTTTTTCACAAGGCACCTCTGTACTTCTCACTAACCCCTAGACACATCAGATTGTTTTTATTGCCCACCTACTATTGTTGAGACGGCGTTCCTCGATTAGTGTCTCATGAAAATCTAACAGGAAATTTCAGTTATTATTTTGTTATGTTCAATGACCGCCTCACTAATATCATTCATCACTGGAATAAAACTCTTGTCTCCACGTCGCTTATTAGACCAAGCCAAAGAATATACTTGATGACCATCCTTTTTTCCAAAAATAAATGGAGAGGGCGGGCAGATTATATTTTTTATGCATTATTGCTTGATCACTGAGGGTGTGTTGGTGGGTACGATCTAGAACAGGATCGAACAGCTGGTGCACATGGCGCAGCCTCATGCCAACCAAACGGTACTCTAGAAACAGAGCACACTTTCGCGAAAAGTGTGCCAAACTTGGTTGCATTCTTCAAAGTGTGTACAAGTTTGGGACCATAATCGATGTTCCCGCCAGGTTTCACGGTGAAAAGTGAAACTGCTGGGTCTCCGTACGTACAGACTGGACCTCCGAAAGTAAATAAAATTTCCCGGGCGGCCCCCAACTTTGGGGCGGGGACGATCATCAAGTACTAGCAGCACCCCCGCCAGCGTTGCCTGGCCGAATGTGGCATGCGGGTGAAGCAAGTACATGAACAGCACACGTGCTCAGCACGTGGTGGTGGCCAGACCGCTGAAGTCCTGGTGAGGGAGGTTCTTCATCGTTGGAAGGAGAAGGAGGGACGTCTGTTACGCCTTCGGGAGGCTGGTCAGGGTTGTCCATCACCTGGTGGCGGATGAAGCGGCTCAAAAAATTCAAAAACTTACGAACAAAAGTGCGATGCGCTCTTCACTGCAGATCAGATGCAGAGTGCAGTCAGTGCAGATCTTTTGTATCCTTTTGTTGGAGATGTTTCTATTTGCAGAGAACGGTTCACGTGGTCCGCAGCGCTTGTGCGGCTGCTAGTGCTACCTATGGCCTAGGCTAGGTGGCTACATGATTCGCACGCTTCGCGTGCTCAGTGCTTCTGCGCGCGGCTGCTACTGCTACTCGTACTGATCGTGTCTGCTATAGTATAAGTATAAGCGCTACCACCGTAGAAATAAAAAATCCGAAGGAAATACGACAATTTTACTGCGTCTGTAGCTTGTGTTGTAGCGCACCCATGTTCTGAATTCCTGCTGGGTGGGTCAAGCCAGACTCTCTTCCCTGTTCCATCGCCTCTCCAAAAGTATATTCTGACATTGTTGAGATTTACAGATGAGAAATTGCACACCTGTCAAATCGTTCCTGATTCGAGCACCCGGGTCTGATTCGCACGCTTCGCGTGCTCAGTGCTTCTGCGGCCGCTAGCTACACTGTGCTACACTGTTCGCACGCTTCGCGTGCTCAGGGCAGCGTGACACAAAAACACACGTCACAGGTGCCTCTTCTTTATAAGGAGCGTGACACACACACACACACACACACACACACAGACACACGTCACAGGTGCCTCTCTTTTATAAGTAAAGATATTCTTTGGCTTGGCCTTTAATAGTTAGTTTTTTACAAGAGGTATTTTGCTATGCTTTCGTGCACGTACATGTAGTACAGGTGCACGAGGTGAAGTCCGACCCAACACTTTGGGTTGGGTTTCACCAAGAGTACATGAAATCCAGAGTGTGCAGCTCCTGACTTTTTTTGCATAGGTATCTGTCACGGCGAAATTCTGGGATGACAATCAACTTCGCTAATAACGACTGCGAATATAACGACAATTCGCGAATAATGACACTTTTCTGATGCCCCGCCGAGTGTCGTTATACGCGAAGTTGACCGTACTTCTTATTTGGTGCAGATCTGAGGCAGGAAGTGGCGTAGTGCGTACGACTGAGCTGCAGTTGTGCAGAAAGAGACCTGCTTGAATCCTACTTGTACTTAGTACGTACTGCAGCTCTAGTAGTAGTAGTAGTAGTAGTAGTAGTAGTCACATCCTTTATTGCTGAACCCACAAATAATTGTGATACAAATTGTAAACCATCCGAGGAAGAAGAGAAAGCCATTAAAAATTAAAAATTAAACAAAAAAGGTTATTGTACCATGCCAAACGGCTATTATTAAGTCATGTACCAATTGTAATACATGACGTAGTATAGTAGTCAAGCACCTACAAAATACTTTAGTAGTAGTAGTAGTAGTAGTAGTAGTAGTAGTAGTAGTAGTAGTAGTAGTAGTAGTAGTAGTAGTAGTAGTAGTAGTAGTAGTAGTAGTAGTAGTAGTAGTAGTAGTAGTAGTAGTAGTAGTAGTAGTAGTAGTAGTAGTAGTAGTAGTAGTAGTAGTAGTAGTAGTAGTAGTAGTAGTAGTAGTAGTAGTAGTAGTAGTAGTAGTAGTAGTAGTAGTAGTAGTAGTAGTAGTAGTAGTAGTAGTAGTAGTAGTAGTAGTAGTAGTAGTAGTAGTAGTAGTAGTAGTAGTAGTAGTAGTAGTAGTAGTAGTAGTAGTAGTAGTAGTAGTAGTAGTAGTAGTAGTAGTAGTAGTAGTAGTAGTAGTAGTAGTAGTAGTAGTAGTAGTAGTAGTAGTAGTAGTAGTAGTAGTAGTAGTAGTAGTAGTAGTAGTAGTAGTAGTAGTAGTAGTAGTAGTAGTAGTAGTAGTAGTAGTAGTAGTAGTAGTAGTAGTAGTAGTAGTAGTAGTAGTAGTAGTAGTAGTAGTAGTAGTAGTAGTAGTAGTAGTAGTAGTAGTAGTAGTAGTAGTAGTAGTAGTAGTAGTAGTAGTAGTAGTAGTAGTAGTAGTAGTAGTAGTAGTAGTAGTAGTAGTAGTAGTAGTAGTAGTAGTAGTAGTAGTAGTAGTAGTAGTAGTAGTAGTAGTAGTAGTAGTAGTAGTAGTAGTAGTAGTAGTAGTAGTAGTAGTAGTAGTAGTAGTAGTAGTAGTAGTAGTAGTAGTAGTAGTAGTAGTAGTAGTAGTAGTAGTAGTAGTAGTAGTAGTAGTAGTAGTAGTAGTAGTAGTAGTAGTAGTAGTAGTAGTAGTAGTAGTAGTAGTAGTAGTAGTAGTAGTAGTAGTAGTAGTAGTAGTAGTAGTAGTAGTAGTAGTAGTAGTAGTAGTAGTAGTAGTAGTAGTAGTAGTAGTAGTAGTAGTAGTAGTAGTAGTAGTAGTAGTAGTAGTAGTAGTAGTAGTAGTAGTAGTAGTAGTAGTAGTAGTAGTAGTAGTAGTAGTAGTAGTAGTAGTAGTAGTAGTAGTAGTAGTAGTAGTAGTAGTAGTAGTAGTAGTAGTAGTAGTAGTAGTAGTAGTAGTAGTAGTAGTAGTAGTAGTAGTAGTAGTAGTAGTAGTAGTAGTAGTAGTAGTAGTAGTAGTAGTAGTAGTAGTAGTAGTAGTAGTAGTAGTAGTAGTAGTAGTAGTAGTAGTAGTAGTAGTAGTAGTAGTAGTAGTAGTAGTAGTAGTAGTAGTAGTAGTAGTAGTAGTAGTAGTAGTAGTAGTAGTAGTAGTAGTAGTAGTAGTAGTAGTAGTAGTAGTAGTAGTAGTAGTAGTAGTAGTAGTAGTAGTAGTAGTAGTAGTAGTAGTAGTAGTAGTAGTAGTAGTAGTAGTAGTAGTAGTAGTAGTAGTAGTAGTAGTAGTAGTAGTAGTAGTAGTAGTAGTAGTAGTAGTAGTAGTAGTAGTAGTAGTAGTAGTAGTAGTAGTAGTAGTAGTAGTAGTAGTAGTAGTAGTAGTAGTAGTAGTAGTAGTAGTAGTAGTAGTAGTAGTAGTAGTAGTAGTAGTAGTAGTAGTAGTAGTAGTAGTAGTAGTAGTAGTAGTAGTAGTAGTAGTAGTAGTAGTAGTAGTAGTAGTAGTAGTAGTAGTAGTAGTAGTAGTAGTAGTAGTAGTAGTAGTAGTAGTAGTAGTAGTAGTAGTAGTAGTAGTAGTAGTAGTAGTAGTAGTAGTAGTAGTAGTAGTAGTAGTAGTAGTAGTAGTAGTAGTAGTAGTAGTAGTAGTAGTAGTAGTAGTAGTAGTAGTAGTAGTAGTAGTAGTAGTAGTAGTAGTAGTAGTAGTAGTAGTAGTAGTAGTAGTAGTAGTAGTAGTAGTAGTAGTAGTAGTAGTAGTAGTAGTAGTAGTAGTAGTAGTAGTAGTAGTAGTAGTAGTAGTAGTAGTAGTAGTAGTAGTAGTAGTAGTAGTAGTAGTAGTAGTAGTAGTAGTAGTAGTAGTAGTAGTAGTAGTAGTAGTAGTAGTAGTAGTAGTAGTAGTAGTAGTAGTAGTAGTAGTAGTAGTAGTAGTAGTAGTAGTAGTAGTAGTAGTAGTAGTAGTAGAGTCCGCTGCTGGCCGGACCGGTGGTGTGCCTCGCGAGGTACGGGCGACTTTGGTATCCAGGCCCCCGTCATCGGCCGCCGAACGCTCGGGTGCGGCACCGGCGCCTGAGGTCGCTGGATCTTCCCAATCTTCTGTGTCTGCGACTGCGGTTCCGTGTGGGGAGTCACTACGGGTGGACTTGCCTGTTCCTGTGTGCTCCGGGATGGTTCCTGATTGCGCTGCCGCCCCTTCGCCCGTGGGTGCTTCTGCTGACCCCACTGCAGCTTCCCGGGTACCTGCGTCTGCAGCGCCGACCTCTGTGGGTCCCGGCTCGTCTCGACAGCCTCAGTTTGTTGATCTGCCACCCGAGAAATGTGATTCTCCAGAACCTGATGGCTTTTGGTCGTTGCCAACAGACGATATAATCATTTTAATGGACAAAACCCATGCAGAAATAGTCAAGTGGCAACGGAATCTATTTATCATACCTTTCGGGGATGAGGGTCGTCGGTTCGTCAAAGAACTAGCTCGCCTGATTGGTCTTTTCAGCGGCGGAACTCGCGACGGAGCTTTTGCATGGTCGGCTGTGGTCATTGCTTGCCATCTGATTTTGCAGCGGCCTTTTGTAGTATCCAATGCCTCTGACAACAAGAAATCGTTACGCAAGCGTCTTGACTGGTGGATGTGCGGAGACATGGCGGCATTGCTGCGTGAGGCACGGTGCATTCAAGCCCATCTACCCAGATCAACACCTGGCAAAACAGCAGCTAATGGTCTGGATGACGTCGAGTTCGCAAAAATGGTATACAGCGACCGCATTGGAACAGCTGCTCACTACCTGGAGGATGATGGTGGTGGTGGCGTACTCCCGTTGGACAAGATTGTGGGTGGCAAGTCGGTACTGGAATTGTTGAGAGACAAGCATCCTGTTCCGGCTGATGCAGAACCAGAGATTCTACTCGATGATGAAGCCACAGTCCAGGAGAATGTGCTGTTTGATTCAATAACACCAGCTCAAATCCGCAAGACCTGCATGATTATGAAGGGGGCAGCGGGTCCGTCAGGCCTTGACTCCGCTGCCTGGCGTCGGATGGCCTCAATGTATACATCAGCTTCTGACGACCTGTGCTCGGCTCTGGCTCGTGCTGCCAAGCGTCTTTGCACTGAGGCAATTGAGCCGCGGGATCTCCGCTCATTCCTGGCAGCAAGGCTCATTCCATTGGATAAGCAGCCTGGGGTAAGGCCTATAGCCATCGGGGAGGTGTTTCGCCGCGTGATCGGGAAAGTGGTCATGTCGGTTATCGAGAGGGATGTGGCTGCGGTTACTGCTCCTCATCAGCTGTGCGTCGGCGTCCCGTCGGCTTGCGAGGTCGGGGTGCAGGCTTTGACCGGCCTCTATGACCGCGAGACGACTCAAGGTATTCTGCTGGTGGATGCGTCCAACGCCTTCAATTCTCTGAACAGGGCCGCGGCGCTACACAACATTCCAAGAATCTGTCCTGCCGCTGGGCGAATTTTCATTAACACCTACCAGGCCGACATCCCTCTATACCTCAATGGCGGAGAGGTCATTTATTCCCGGGAGGGTACATGCCAAGGGGATCCTCTTGCCATGGCGTTCTACGCTCTCGCGACTGTGCCCCTGGCATCTCGGCTGTCGCGTCGACTTCCAAGCACCAGCCAGATTTGGTACGCGGATGACGATGCCGCAGCCGGAGAGCTCCTGCCGCTGCGTGGGTATTGGGATTGCATCGTGGAGGAGGGGCCCCGGTATGGCTACCACCCCAATGCCATGAAGACGGTTTTACTCGTCCGTCCACATTTAATGGAAAGGGCCCAGGAGGTATTTGCCGGCACTGATGTCCGTATCCGGAGCGACGGCGTTCGTTACCTTGGCGGGGCCATTGGAGACCAACAGTTCCGAGAGAATTTTGTGAAGAGCCGTGTTGAGGAACTGTCCACATTGGTTAGGCGCCTTGCTGGTCTGGCTGTCACCCAGCCTCAGGCGGCCTTTCGCGTCTTCTCTGCCTCTCTGCAGTCCCGTTGGACCTATCTGCAGCGTGCAGTCTTTGTGGACCCTGTCCTGTATACGCCACTGGATGACGTCATCAACAAACATCTGCTGCCAGCATTGACAGGCCATCCTCTTGCGGCTGATGGTGTACTCCGTCAGCTCTTTGCAATGCCTGTGAGGAATGGAGGGCTGGCTATCCGCATTGGCAGTTTGCGTGCGGAGGCTGAGTACCTCCTTTGCCGGACGTCGATAATGCCCATGGTGGATTGCGTGCTGACTGGTGCTGTCGATGGTCCTGATGCTATCGACGGTCCTGTTGCCGATATCATCGCTGCCTCCAGGGGTTTGGCCACGCAGGCTCGCCGGGAACGCCGTGCGCAGCACAATGCTGCATTGGAGGAGATCAGGCCCGCTCTGACGGATGAGCAGCGCCTACTAGTGGATGTCGCGGGTGACGGCGGTGTGTCAACGTGGCTGGTTACGCCTCCATCGGCTTCATTTCCTTTAACTATATTCAACAAGTCTGATTTTCGAGACGCATTGTGCCTGAGGTATGGCCTGCCGCTTGATGGCATATCATTATCCTGTGTTTGTGGCCAAGACATGTCAGTTCATCACGCCCTCACGTGCCCAAGCGGGGGATACCCTACCCAGAGACATAATGAACTTCGCGACCTCCTAGCGGACGCACTCGCTAGTGTTGTTTGCGATGTCGAGATTGAGCCACCGCTGATGCCGCTGGGTGGTGAAGCCGTCTCTGGGGGCTCAGCTGACGGTGCTCGTGTGGATATACGGGCTCGTGGCTTCTGGACCAGGCAGCAAAACGCCTTTTTTGATGTACGGGTCACGCACCCAAGGCCGTCTTTGCTGTCTGGACCAGAAGTGTCGAGGCAGTTATCCCAACACGAGCGTCAGAAGAAACGTCAGTATTCCGATCGAATCAACCAGGTGGATCGAGGATCGTTCACTCCGCTTGTTTTCGCCACCAGTGGACAGTGTGCTCCCGAATGTGGCATCTTCCTCAAGACCCTCGCAACACAACTGCACCATAAGAACTCGGACATACCGTATCGTCTCATCATCAGCCACTTGCGCTCGAGAATCAGTCTATCTCTGATGCGGTGGCAGATTACTTGCTTCCGGGGGTCACGTGCATCATACCTACGCAGTGGATCCGGCATTGGCCGACATTGCTTTGTAACGGAGTGCCGTACATTGGCTCATATGCCGCGCTGACGGGCATCAATGGACTTGCCATAATATTGTCATTGGTTTCATTCTGTCTCAGAGTGTTCTGTTGTATTTGTTTTCGTTTTAAAAGAGTTTGAGCGGTTGGGTGAATGGAAACGTCACCGTACTGGTAGTAGCGATGCTTGGATGGTTTTTGCGGGTTTGCTTTTTGTTTTTGTATTCCCTAGTTGGCTTGATTCTTTTATTTTATTTTATTTTCTGATTGGATTTTCCTATTTATTTGATTTGATTTTTCTTGAATGGTTTTGTCACCATTGCTTTTCTTGCTTGCGCTTTTCAGTTTCTTCTTTCTGATACCCGGTTTGTTTTCAAATAAAGGCGAAGTTCAGTAGTAGTAGTAGTAGTAGTAGTAGTAGTAGTAGTAGTAGTAGTAGTAGTAGTAGTAGTAGTAGTAGTAGTAGTAGTAGTAGTAGTAGTAGTAGTAGTAGTAGTAGTAGTAGTAGTAGTAGTAGTAGTAGTAGTAGTAGTAGTAGTAGTAGTAGTAGTAGTAGTAGTAGTAGTAGTAGTAGTAGTAGTAGTAGTAGTAGTAGTAGTAGTAGTAGTAGTAGTAGTAGTAGTAGTAGTAGTAGTAGTAGTAGTAGTAGTAGTAGTAGTAGTAGTAGTAGTAGTAGTAGTAGTAGTAGTAGTAGTAGTAGTAGTAGTAGTAGTAGTAGTAGTAGTAGTAGTAGTAGTAGTAGTAGTAGTAGTAGTAGTAGTAGTAGTAGTAGTAGTAGTAGTAGTAGTAGTAGTAGTAGTAGTAGTAGTAGTAGTAGTAGTAGTAGTAGTAGTAGTAGTAGTAGTAGTAGTAGTAGTAGTAGTAGTAGTAGTAGTAGTAGTAGTAGTAGTAGTAGTAGTAGTAGTAGTAGTAGTAGTAGTAGTAGTAGTAGTAGTAGTAGTAGTAGTAGTAGTAGTAGTAGTAGTAGTAGTAGTAGTAGTAGTAGTAGTAGTAGTAGTAGTAGTAGTAGTAGTAGTAGTAGTAGTAGTAGTAGTAGTAGTAGTAGTAGTAGTAGTAGTAGTAGTAGTAGTAGTAGTAGTAGTAGTAGTAGTAGTAGTAGTAGTAGTAGTAGTAGTAGTAGTAGTAGTAGTAGTAGTAGTAGTAGTAGTAGTAGTAGTAGTAGTAGTAGTAGTAGTAGTAGTAGTAGTAGTAGTAGTAGTAGTAGTAGTAGTAGTAGTAGTAGTAGTAGTAGTAGTAGTAGTAATGTCAAAATGTGATCTAAAGTTTGTTTTCCGGTGTCCTGAAGTTTTTTCTTCTGTATGAATCTCGGTTTCATTTCTGGCGGTGTTCAAGCAATTCTGGTTTGGATGTTTTTCTTTCCTTTTCTTTCCCCTTTTTCATGTATAAACATTGCTGTTGCCATTAATATTTGTTACCTTTCTATTTTGTTACAATTTTGCTGTTCGCCTTTTGAATTCATTGCCCTCCTTGCATTCACATCTTCATTGCTTTGTGCTTTCAATAAAAACACATTTCAGTAGTAGTAGTAGTAGTAGTAGTAGTAGTAGTAGTAGTAGTAGTAGTAGTAGTAGTAGTAGTAGTAGTAGTAGTAGTAGTAGTAGTAGTAGTAGTAGTAGTAGTAGTAGTAGTAGTAGTAGTAGTAGTAGTAGTAGTAGTAGTAGTAGTAGTAGTAGTAGTAGTAGTAGTAGTAGTAGTAGTAGTAGTAGTAGTAGTAGTAGTAGTAGTAGTAGTAGTAGTAGTAGTAGTAGTAGTAGTAGTAGTAGTAGTAGTAGTAGTAGTAGTAGTAGTAGTAGTACGGCTGCGAGCCGGCCAGATGCAGCTGAGGAGTTGGCCGAGGTCGAATTGGCGGATGAGGAATCGTCCGGAGAGGCAGTGGAGCGGAACTCAGTAACTAACATCAACAACGTGGAAGCTATGCCGCTGAATTCTGGGTCGGTGGATATTGTCTCTGCTGACCGGGAGCGCGGTGATGTTCGTTCTCTGGATGGAGGTGATGCGTCAGAGATTTGGCTCCGGCCACCGTCAGCTTCAATGGAAATTCCGTCACGCGATGCTAGCGTTAGCGAGGCTGTGATGGAGACTCGCCAGCGTTTAAGAGAGGGCAAGAAGAAGAGAGAAGCTAGGGACATAGAGATCCTGGCCACAGTACATGATCACCTGACGCCAGACCAGCGATTCTTGGTGGAGATAGCTGGTGAGAAGGGCGTGTCCTCCTGGCTGACTGTTGAACCAAGGACCGCCCATGGCACAACACTTAACAAATCAGATTTTCGAGATGCTGTGGCGCTTCGGTACGGTCTACCGCTTGATGGTCTTCCAACGAACTGTGTATGCGGAGCTAACTTGTCGACTGACCATGCCATGGTGTGCCCTTGTGGTGGCTATCCCACCGCAAGGCATAATGAGATACGTGATCTCATCGCTGAGCTACTCAGAAGTGTAAGTCCCGATGTGGCAATCGAGCCCAACCTTCTCCCATTTGGTGGTGAGACATTGGCATGGTCAACATCTAACCGATCCCAGGAAGCGCGGCTTGACGTCAGGGCTCGTGGCTTTTGGACGCGGCAGCAGGAGGCCTTCTTCGATATCCGGGTAACGCATCCCAGGGCCACCTTGCTGTCTCGTGAAAAAGCCATGAGCCAATTGGAGCGCAATGAGCGGGAAAAAAAGCGGCATTACGCAGAGCGAGTGAATCAGATCGATCGGGGCACATTCACCCCTCTGGTATTTGCGACCAACGGCATGATAGGGAAGGAGTGTTCCGTGTTTTTGAAGGCATTGGTTGGCCGTATTCTAGAGAAAAATGCTGATTTGGTGTATTCTGTTGTTGTCAATCATTTGCGATGCCGTTTGTCATTCTGCCTACTTCGCTGGTGTATCACCTGTTTACGTGGCTCTAGGTCCTCCTATCGCTCTAAGCGCTCGGCGAGCTTTGTGAATGACTGCCGTGTGCTCTCTAGGGCATAGTTTTTCTTTGTCATCATCTCGTATAATGTCAAAATGTGATCTAAAGTTTGTTTTCCGGTGTCCTGAAGTTTTTTCTTCTGTATGAATCTCGGTTTCAATTCTGGCGGTGTTCAAGCAGTTCTGGTTTGGATGTTTTTCTTTCCTTTTCCTTCCCCTTTTTCATGTATAAACATTGCTGTTGCCATTAATATTTGTTATCTTTCTATTTTGTTACAATTTTGCTGTTCGCCTTTTGAATTCATTGCCCTCCTTGCATTCACATCTTCATTGCTTTGTGCTTTCAATAAAAACACATTTCAGTAGTAGTAGTAGTAGTAGTAGTAGTAGTAGTAGTAGTAGTAGTAGTAGTAGTAGTAGTAGTAGTAGTAGTAGTAGTAGTAGTAGTAGTAGTAGTAGTAGTAGTAGTAGTAGTAGTAGTAGTAGTAGTAGTAGTAGTAGTAGTAGTAGTAGTAGTAGTAGTAGTAGTAGTAGTAGTAGTAGTAGTAGTAGTAGTAGTAGTAGTAGTAGTAGTAGTAGTAGTAGTAGTAGTAGTAGTAGTAGTAGTAGTAGTAGTAGTAGTAGTAGTAGTAGTAGTAGTAGTAGTAGTAGTAGTAGTAGTAGTAGTAGTAGTAGTAGTAGTAGTAGTAGTAGTAGTAGTAGTAGTAGTAGTAGTAGTAGTAGTAGTAGTAGTAGTAGTAGTAGTAGTAGTAGTAGTAGTAGTAGTAGTAGTAGTAGTAGTAGTAGTAGTAGTAGTAGTAGTAGTAGTAGTAGTAGTAGTAGTAGTAGTAGTAGTAGTAGTAGTAGTAGTAGTAGTAGTAGTAGTAGTAGTAGTAGTAGTAGTAGTAGTAGTAGTAGTAGTAGTAGTAGTAGTAGTAGTAGTAGTAGTAGTAGTAGTAGTAGTAGTAGTAGTAGTAGTAGTAGTAGTAGTAGTAGTAGTAGTAGTAGTAGTAGTAGTAGTAGTAGTAGTAGTAGTAGTAGTAGTAGTAGTAGTAGTAGTAGTAGTAGTAGTAGTAGTAGTAGTAGTAGTAGTAGTAGTAGTAGTAGTAGTAGTAGTAGTAGTAGTAGTAGTAGTAGTAGTAGTAGTAGTAGTAGTAGTAGTAGTAGTAGTAGTAGTAGTAGTAGTAGTAGTAGTAGTAGTAGTAGTAGTAGTAGTAGTAGTAGTAGTAGTAGTAGTAGTAGTAGTAGTAGTAGTAGTAGTAGTAGTAGTAGTAGTAGTAGTAGTAGTAGTAGTAGTAGTAGTAGTAGTAGTAGTAGTAGTAGTAGTAGTAGTAGTAGTAGTAGTAGTAGTAGTAGTAGTAGTAGTAGTAGTAGTAGTAGTAGTAGTAGTAGTAGTAGTAGTAGTAGTAGTAGTAGTAGTAGTAGTAGTAGTAGTAGTAGTAGTAGTAGTAGTAGTAGTAGTAGTAGTAGTAGTAGTAGTAGTAGTAGTAGTAGTAGTAGTAGTAGTAGTAGTAGTAGTAGTAGTAGTAGTAGTAGTAGTAGTAGTAGTAGTAGTAGTAGTAGTAGTAGTAGTAGTAGTAGTAGTAGTAGTAGTAGTAGTAGTAGTAGTAGTAGTAGTAGTAGTAGTAGTAGTAGTAGTAGTAGTAGTAGTAGTAGTAGTAGTAGTAGTAGTAGTAGTAGTAGTAGTAGTAGTAGTAGTAGTAGTAGTAGTAGTAGTAGTAGTAGTAGTAGTAGTAGTAGTAGTAGTAGTAGTAGTAGTAGTAGTAGTAGTAGTAGTAGTAGTAGTAGTAGTAGTAGTAGTAGTAGTAGTAGTAGTAGTAGTAGTAGTAGTAGTAGTAGTAGTAGTAGTAGTAGTAGTAGTAGTAGTAGTAGTAGTAGTAGTAGTAGTAGTAGTAGTAGTAGTAGTAGTAGTAGTAGTAGTAGTAGTAGTAGTAGTAGTAGTAGTAGTAGTAGTAGTAGTAGTAGTAGTAGTAGTAGTAGTAGTAGTAGTAGTAGTAGTAGTAGTAGTAGTAGTAGTAGTAGTAGTAGTAGTAGTAGTAGTAGTAGTAGTAGTAGTAGTAGTAGTAGTAGTAGTAGTAGTAGTAGTAGTAGTAGTAGTAGTAGTAGTAGTAGTAGTAGTAGTAGTAGTAGTAGTAGTAGTAGTAGTAGTAGTAGTAGTAGTAGTAGTAGTAGTAGTAGTAGTAGTAGTAGTAGTAGTAGTAGTAGTAGTAGTAGTAGTAGTAGTAGTAGTAGTAGTAGTAGTAGTAGTAGTAGTAGTAGTAGTAGTAGTAGTAGTAGTAGTAGTAGTAGTAGTAGTAGTAGTAGTAGTAGTAGTAGTAGTAGTAGTAGTAGTAGTAGTAGTAGTAGTAGTAGTAGTAGTAGTAGTAGTAGTAGTAGTAGTAGTAGTAGTAGTAGTAGTAGTAGTAGTAGTAGTAGTAGTAGTAGTAGTAGTAGTAGTAGTAGTAGTAGTAGTAGTAGTAGTAGTAGTAGTAGTAGTAGTAGTAGTAGTAGTAGTAGTAGTAGTAGTAGTAGTAGTAGTAGTAGTAGTAGTAGTAGTAGTAGTAGTAGTAGTAGTAGTAGTAGTAGTAGTAGTAGTAGTAGTAGTAGTAGTAGTAGTAGTAGTAGTAGTAGTAGTAGTAGTAGTAGTAGTAGTAGTAGTAGTAGTAGTAGTAGTAGTAGTAGTAGTAGTAGTAGTAGTAGTAGTAGTAGTAGTAGTAGTAGTAGTAGTAGTAGTAGTAGTAGTAGTAGTAGTAGTAGTAGTAGTAGTAGTAGTAGTAGTAGTAGTAGTAGTAGTAGTAGTAGTAGTAGTAGTAGTAGTAGTAGTAGTAGTAGTAGTAGTAGTAGTAGTAGTAGTAGTAGTAGTAGTAGTAGTAGTAGTAGTAGTAGTAGTAGTAGTAGTAGTAGTAGTAGTAGTAGTAGTAGTAGTAGTAGTAGTAGTAGTAGTAGTAGTAGTAGTAGTAGTAGTAGTAGTAGTAGTAGTAGTAGTAGTAGTAGTAGTAGTAGTAGTAGTAGTAGTAGTAGTAGTACGGCTGCGAGCCGGCCAGATGCAGCTGAGGAGTTGGCCGAGGTCGAATTGGCGGATGAGGAATCGTCCGGAGAGGCAGTGGAGCGGAACTCAGTAACTAACATCAACAACGTGGAAGCTATGCCGCTGAATTCTGGGTCGGTGGATATTGTCTCTGCTGACCGGGAGCGCGGTGATGTTCGTTCTCTGGATGGAGGTGATGCGTCAGAGATTTGGCTCTCACTGCGTCCGCCGCGTCACACAGTCAACAATGAAACCTCTGATGAGTCTCTCACCTCATCATGGCTTCCGCACCGGCCACCGTCAGCTTCAATGGAAATTCCGTCACGCGATGCTAGCGTTAGCGAGGCTGTGATGGAGACTCGCCAGCGTTTAAGAGAGGGCAAGAAGAAGAGAGAAGCTAGGGACATAGAGATCCTGGCCACAGTACATGATCACCTGACGCCAGACCAGCGATTCTTGGTGGAGATAGCTGGTGAGAAGGGCGTGTCCTCCTGGCTGACTGTTGAACCAAGGACCGCCCATGGCACAACACTTAACAAATCAGATTTTCGAGATGCTGTGGCGCTTCGGTACGGTCTACCGCTTGATGGTCTTCCAACGAACTGTGTATGCGGAGCTAACTTGTCGACTGACCATGCCATGGTGTGCCCTTGTGGTGGCTATCCCACCGCAAGGCATAATGAGATACGTGATCTCATCGCTGAGCTACTCAGAAGTGTAAGTCCCGATGTGGCAATCGAGCCCAACCTTCTCCCATTTGGTGGTGAGACATTGGCATGGTCAACATCTAACCGATCCCAGGAAGCGCGGCTTGACGTCAGGGCTCGTGGCTTTTGGACGCGGCAGCAGGAGGCCTTCTTCGATATCCGGGTAACGCATCCCAGGGCCACCTTGCTGTCTCGTGAAAAAGCCATGAGCCAATTGGAGCGCAATGAGCGGGAAAAAAAGCGGCATTACGCAGAGCGAGTGAATCAGATCGATCGGGGCACATTCACCCCTCTGGTATTTGCGACCAACGGCATGATAGGGAAGGAGTGTTCCGTGTTTTTGAAGGCATTGGTTGGCCGTATTCTAGAGAAAAATGCTGATTTGGTGTATTCTGTTGTTGTCAATCATTTGCGATGCCGTTTGTCATTCTGCCTACTTCGCTGGTGTATCACCTGTTTACGTGGCTCTAGGTCCTCCTATCGCTCTAAGCGCTCGGCGAGCTTTGTGAATGACTGCCGTGTGCTCTCTAGGGCATAGTTTTTCTTTGTCATCATCTCGTATAATGTCAAAATGTGATCTAAAGTTTGTTTTCCGGTGTCCTGAAGTTTTTTCTTCTGTATGAATCTCGGTTTCAATTCTGGCGGTGTTCAAGCAGTTCTGGTTTGGATGTTTTTCTTTCCTTTTCCTTCCCCTTTTTCATGTATAAACATTGCTGTTGCCATTAATATTTGTTATCTTTCTATTTTGTTACAATTTTGCTGTTCGCCTTTTGAATTCATTGCCCTCCTTGCATTCACATCTTCATTGCTTTGTGCTTTCAATAAAAACACATTTCAGTAGTAGTAGTAGTAGTAGTAGTAGTAGTAGTAGTAGTAGTAGTAGTAGTAGTAGTAGTAGTAGTAGTAGTAGTAGTAGTAGTAGTAGTAGTAGTAGTAGTAGTAGTAGTAGTAGTAGTAGTAGTAGTAGTAGTAGTAGTAGTAGTAGTAGTAGTAGTAGTAGTAGTAGTAGTAGTAGTAGTAGTAGTAGTAGTAGTAGTAGTAGTAGTAGTAGTAGTAGTAGTAGTAGTAGTAGTAGTAGTAGTAGTAGTAGTAGTAGTAGTAGTAGTAGTAGTAGTAGTAGTAGTAGTAGTAGTAGTAGTAGTAGTAGTAGTAGTAGTAGTAGTAGTAGTAGTAGTAGTAGTAGTAGTAGTAGTAGTAGTAGTAGTAGTAGTAGTAGTAGTAGTAGTAGTAGTAGTAGTAGTAGTAGTAGTAGTAGTAGTAGTAGTAGTAGTAGTAGTAGTAGTAGTAGTAGTAGTAGTAGTAGTAGTAGTAGTAGTAGTAGTAGTAGTAGTAGTAGTAGTAGTAGTAGTAGTAGTAGTAGTAGTAGTAGTAGTAGTAGTAGTAGTAGTAGTAGTAGTAGTAGTAGTAGTAGTAGTAGTAGTAGTAGTAGTAGTAGTAGTAGTAGTAGTAGTAGTAGTAGTAGTAGTAGTAGTAGTAGTAGTAGTAGTAGTAGTAGTAGTAGTAGTAGTAGTAGTAGTAGTAGTAGTAGTAGTAGTAGTAGTAGTAGTAGTAGTAGTAGTAGTAGTAGTAGTAGTAGTAGTAGTAGTAGTAGTAGTAGTAGTAGTAGTAGTAGTAGTAGTAGTAGTAGTAGTAGTAGTAGTAGTAGTAGTAGTAGTAGTAGTAGTAGTAGTAGTAGTAGTAGTAGTAGTAGTAGTAGTAGTAGTAGTAGTAGTAGTAGTAGTAGTAGTAGTAGTAGTAGTAGTAGTAGTAGTAGTAGTAGTAGTAGTAGTAGTAGTAGTAGTAGTAGTAGTAGTAGTAGTAGTAGTAGTAGTAGTAGTAGTAGTAGTAGTAGTAGTAGTAGTAGTAGTAGTAGTAGTAGTAGTAGTAGTAGTAGTAGTAGTAGTAGTAGTAGTAGTAGTAGTAGTAGTAGTAGTAGTAGTAGTAGTAGTAGTAGTAGTAGTAGTAGTAGTAGTAGTAGTAGTAGTAGTAGTAGTAGTAGTAGTAGTAGTAGTAGTAGTAGTAGTAGTAGTAGTAGTAGTAGTAGTAGTAGTAGTAGTAGTAGTAGTAGTAGTAGTAGTAGTAGTAGTAGTAGTAGTAGTAGTAGTAGTAGTAGTAGTAGTAGTAGTAGTAGTAGTAGTAGTAGTAGTAGTAGTAGTAGTAGTAGTAGTAGTAGTAGTAGTAGTAGTAGTAGTAGTAGTAGTAGTAGTAGTAGTAGTAGTAGTAGTAGTAGTAGTAGTAGTAGTAGTAGTAGTAGTAGTAGTAGTAGTAGTAGTAGTAGTAGTAGTAGTAGTAGTAGTAGTAGTAGTAGTAGTAGTAGTAGTAGTAGTAGTAGTAGTAGTAGTAGTAGTAGTAGTAGTAGTAGTAGTAGTAGTAGTAGTAGTAGTAGTAGTAGTAGTAGTAGTAGTAGTAGTAGTAGTAGTAGTAGTAGTAGTAGTAGTAGTAGTAGTAGTAGTAGTAGTAGTAGTAGTAGTAGTAGTAGTAGTAGTAGTAGTAGTAGTAGTAGTAGTAGTAGTAGTAGTAGTAGTAGTAGTAGTAGTAGTAGTAGTAGTAGTAGTAGTAGTAGTAGTAGTAGTAGTAGTAGTAGTAGTAGTAGTAGTAGTAGTAGTAGTAGTAGTAGTAGTAGTAGTAGTAGTAGTAGTAGTAGTAGTAGTAGTAGTAGTAGTAGTAGTAGTAGTAGTAGTAGTAGTAGTAGTAGTAGTAGTAGTAGTAGTAGTAGTAGTAGTAGTAGTAGTAGTAGTAGTAGTAGTAGTAGTAGTAGTAGTAGTAGTAGTAGTAGTAGTAGTAGTAGTAGTAGTAGTAGTAGTAGTAGTAGTAGTAGTAGTAGTAGTAGTAGTAGTAGTAGTAGTAGTAGTAGTAGTAGTAGTAGTAGTAGTAGTAGTAGTAGTAGTAGTAGTAGTAGTAGTAGTAGTAGTAGTAGTAGTAGTAGTAGTAGTAGTAGTAGTAGTAGTAGTAGTAGTAGTAGTAGTAGTAGTAGTAGTAGTAGTAGTAGTAGTAGTAGTAGTAGTAGTAGTAGTAGTAGTAGTAGTAGTAGTAGTAGTAGTAGTAGTAGTAGTAGTAGTAGTAGTAGTAGTAGTAGTAGTAGTAGTAGTAGTAGTAGTAGTAGTAGTAGTAGTAGTAGTAGTAGTAGTAGTAGTAGTAGTAGTAGTAGTAGTAGTAGTAGTAGTAGTAGTAGTAGTAGTAGTAGTAGTAGTAGTAGTAGTAGTAGTAGTAGTAGTAGTAGTAGTAGTAGTAGTAGTAGTAGTAGTAGTAGTAGTAGTAGTAGTAGTAGTAGTAGTAGTAGTAGTAGTAGTAGTAGTAGTAGTAGTAGTAGTAGTAGTAGTAGTAGTAGTAGTAGTAGTAGTAGTAGTAGTAGTAGTAGTAGTAGTAGTAGTAGTAGTAGTAGTAGTAGTAGTAGTAGTAGTAGTAGTAGTAGTAGTAGTAGTAGTAGTAGTAGTAGTAGTAGTAGTAGTAGTAGTAGTAGTAGTAGTAGTAGTAGTAGTAGTAGTAGTAGTAGTAGTAGTAGTAGTAGTAGTAGTAGTAGTAGTAGTAGTAGTAGTAGTAGTAGTAGTAGTAGTAGTAGTAGTAGTAGTAGTAGTAGTAGTAGTAGTAGTAGTAGTAGTAGTAGTAGTAGTAGTAGTAGTAGTAGTAGTAGTAGTAGTAGTAGTAGTAGTAGTAGTAGTAGTAGTAGTAGTAGTAGTAGTAGTAGTAGTAGTAGTAGTAGTAGTAGTAGTAGTAGTAGTAGTAGTAGTAGTAGTAGTAGTAGTAGTAGTAGTAGTAGTAGTAGTAGTAGTAGTAGTAGTAGTAGTAGTAGTAGTAGTAGTAGTAGTAGTAGTAGTAGTAGTAGTAGTAGTAGTAGTAGTAGTAGTAGTAGTAGTAGTAGTAGTAGTAGTAGTAGTAGTAGTAGTAGTAGTAGTAGTAGTAGTAGTAGTAGTAGTAGTAGTAGTAGTAGTAGTAGTAGTAGTAGTAGTAGTAGTAGTAGTAGTAGTAGTAGTAGTAGTAGTAGTAGTAGTAGTAGTAGTAGTAGTAGTAGTAGTAGTAGTAGTAGTAGTAGTAGTAGTAGTAGTAGTAGTAGTAGTAGTAGTAGTAGTAGTAGTAGTAGTAGTAGTAGTAGTAGTAGTAGTAGTAGTAGTAGTAGTAGTAGTAGTAGTAGTAGTAGTAGTAGTAGTAGTAGTAGTAGTAGTAGTAGTAGTAGTAGTAGTAGTAGTAGTAGTAGTAGTAGTAGTAGTAGTAGTAGTAGTAGTAGTAGTAGTAGTAGTAGTAGTAGTAGTAGTAGTAGTAGTAGTAGTAGTAGTAGTAGTAGTAGTAGTAGTAGTAGTAGTAGTAGTAGTAGTAGTAGTAGTAGTAGTAGTAGTAGTAGTAGTAGTAGTAGTAGTAGTAGTAGTAGTAGTAGTAGTAGTAGTAGTAGTAGTAGTAGTAGTAGTAGTAGTAGTAGTAGTAGTAGTAGTAGTAGTAGTAGTAGTAGTAGTAGTAGTAGTAGTAGTAGTAGTAGTAGTAGTAGTAGTAGTAGTAGTAGTAGTAGTAGTAGTAGTAGTAGTAGTAGTAGTAGTAGTAGTAGTAGTAGTAGTAGTAGTAGTAGTAGTAGTAGTAGTAGTAGTAGTAGTAGTAGTAGTAGTAGTAGTAGTAGTAGTAGTAGTAGTAGTAGTAGTAGTAGTAGTAGTAGTAGTAGTAGTAGTAGTAGTAGTAGTAGTAGTAGTAGTAGTAGTAGTAGTAGTAGTAGTAGTAGTAGTAGTAGTAGTAGTAGTAGTAGTAGTAGTAGTAGTAGTAGTAGTAGTAGTAGTAGTAGTAGTAGTAGTAGTAGTAGTAGTAGTAGTAGTAGTAGTAGTAGTAGTAGTAGTAGTAGTAGTAGTAGTAGTAGTAGTAGTAGTAGTAGTAGTAGTAGTAGTAGTAGTAGTAGTAGTAGTAGTAGTAGTAGTAGTAGTAGTAGTAGTAGTAGTAGTAGTAGTAGTAGTAGTAGTAGTAGTAGTAGTAGTAGTAGTAGTAGTAGTAGTAGTAGTAGTAGTAGTAGTAGTAGTAGTAGTAGTAGTAGTAGTAGTAGTAGTAGTAGTAGTAGTAGTAGTAGTAGTAGTAGTAGTAGTAGTAGTAGTAGTAGTAGTAGTAGTAGTAGTAGTAGTAGTAGTAGTAGTAGTAGTAGTAGTAGTAGTAGTAGTAGTAGTAGTAGTAGTAGTAGTAGTAGTAGTAGTAGTAGTAGTAGTAGTAGTAGTAGTAGTAGTAGTAGTAGTAGTAGTAGTAGTAGTAGTAGTAGTAGTAGTAGTAGTAGTAGTAGTAGTAGTAGTAGTAGTAGTAGTAGTAGTAGTAGTAGTAGTAGTAGTAGTAGTAGTAGTAGTAGTAGTAGTAGTAGTAGTAGTAGTAGTAGTAGTAGTAGTAGTAGTAGTAGTAGTAGTAGTAGTAGTAGTAGTAGTAGTAGTAGTAGTAGTAGTAGTAGTAGTAGTAGTAGTAGTAGTAGTAGTAGTAGTAGTAGTAGTAGTAGTAGTAGTAGTAGTAGTAGTAGTAGTAGTAGTAGTAGTAGTAGTAGTAGTAGTAGTAGTAGTAGTAGTAGTAGTAGTAGTAGTAGTAGTAGTAGTAGTAGTAGTAGTAGTAGTAGTAGTAGTAGTAGTAGTAGTAGTAGTAGTAGTAGTAGTAGTAGTAGTAGTAGTAGTAGTAGTAGTAGTAGTAGTAGTAGTAGTAGTAGTAGTAGTAGTAGTAGTAGTAGTAGTAGTAGTAGTAGTAGTAGTAGTAGTAGTAGTAGTAGTAGTAGTAGTAGTAGTAGTAGTAGTAGTAGTAGTAGTAGTAGTAGTAGTAGTAGTAGTAGTAGTAGTAGTAGTAGTAGTAGTAGTAGTAGTAGTAGTAGTAGTAGTAGTAGTAGTAGTAGTAGTAGTAGTAGTAGTAGTAGTAGTAGTAGTAGTAGTAGTAGTAGTAGTAGTAGTAGTAGTAGTAGTAGTAGTAGTAGTAGTAGTAGTAGTAGTAGTAGTAGTAGTAGTAGTAGTAGTAGTAGTAGTAGTAGTAGTAGTAGTAGTAGTAGTAGTAGTAGTAGTAGTAGTAGTAGTAGTAGTAGTAGTAGTAGTAGTAGTAGTAGTAGTAGTAGTAGTAGTAGTAGTAGTAGTAGTAGTAGTAGTAGTAGTAGTAGTAGTAGTAGTAGTAGTAGTAGTAGTAGTAGTAGTAGTAGTAGTAGTAGTAGTAGTAGTAGTAGTAGTAGTAGTAGTAGTAGTAGTAGTAGTAGTAGTAGTAGTAGTAGTAGTAGTAGTAGTAGTAGTAGTAGTAGTAGTAGTAGTAGTAGTAGTAGTAGTAGTAGTAGTAGTAGTAGTAGTAGTAGTAGTAGTAGTAGTAGTAGTAGTAGTAGTAGTAGTAGTAGTAGTAGTAGTAGTAGTAGTAGTAGTAGTAGTAGTAGTAGTAGTAGTAGTAGTAGTAGTAGTAGTAGTAGTAGTAGTAGTAGTAGTAGTAGTAGTAGTAGTAGTAGTAGTAGTAGTAGTAGTAGTAGTAGTAGTAGTAGTAGTAGTAGTAGTAGTAGTAGTAGTAGTAGTAGTAGTAGTAGTAGTAGTAGTAGTAGTAGTAGTAGTAGTAGTAGTAGTAGTAGTAGTAGTAGTAGTAGTAGTAGTAGTAGTAGTAGTAGTAGTAGTAGTAGTAGTAGTAGTAGTAGTAGTAGTAGTAGTAGTAGTAGTAGTAGTAGTAGTAGTAGTAGTAGTAGTAGTAGTAGTAGTAGTAGTAGTAGTAGTAGTAGTAGTAGTAGTAGTAGTAGTAGTAGTAGTAGTAGTAGTAGTAGTAGTAGTAGTAGTAGTAGTAGTAGTAGTAGTAGTAGTAGTAGTAGTAGTAGTAGTAGTAGTAGTAGTAGTAGTAGTAGTAGTAGTAGTAGTAGTAGTAGTAGTAGTAGTAGTAGTAGTAGTAGTAGTAGTAGTAGTAGTAGTAGTAGTAGTAGTAGTAGTAGTAGTAGTAGTAGTAGTAGTAGTAGTAGTAGTAGTAGTAGTAGTAGTAGTAGTAGTAGTAGTAGTAGTAGTAGTAGTAGTAGTAGTAGTAGTAGTAGTAGTAGTAGTAGTAGTAGTAGTAGTAGTAGTAGTAGTAGTAGTAGTAGTAGTAGTAGTAGTAGTAGTAGTAGTAGTAGTAGTAGTAGTAGTAGTAGTAGTAGTAGTAGTAGTAGTAGTAGTAGTAGTAGTAGTAGTAGTAGTAGTAGTAGTAGTAGTAGTAGTAGTAGTAGTAGTAGTAGTAGTAGTAGTAGTAGTAGTAGTAGTAGTAGTAGTAGTAGTAGTAGTAGTAGTAGTAGTAGTAGTAGTAGTAGTAGTAGTAGTAGTAGTAGTAGTAGTAGTAGTAGTAGTAGTAGTAGTAGTAGTAGTAGTAGTAGTAGTAGTAGTAGTAGTAGTAGTAGTAGTAGTAGTAGTAGTAGTAGTAGTAGTAGTAGTAGTAGTAGTAGTAGTAGTAGTAGTAGTAGTAGTAGTAGTAGTAGTAGTAGTAGTAGTAGTAGTAGTAGTAGTAGTAGTAGTAGTAGTAGTAGTAGTAGTAGTAGTAGTAGTAGTAGTAGTAGTAGTAGTAGTAGTAGTAGTAGTAGTAGTAGTAGTAGTAGTAGTAGTAGTAGTAGTAGTAGTAGTAGTAGTAGTAGTAGTAGTAGTAGTAGTAGTAGTAGTAGTAGTAGTAGTAGTAGTAGTAGTAGTAGTAGTAGTAGTAGTAGTAGTAGTAGTAGTAGTAGTAGTAGTAGTAGTAGTAGTAGTAGTAGTAGTAGTAGTAGTAGTAGTAGTAGTAGTAGTAGTAGTAGTAGTAGTAGTAGTAGTAGTAGTAGTAGTAGTAGTAGTAGTAGTAGTAGTAGTAGTAGTAGTAGTAGTAGTAGTAGTAGTAGTAGTAGTAGTAGTAGTAGTAGTAGTAGTAGTAGTAGTAGTAGTAGTAGTAGTAGTAGTAGTAGTAGTAGTAGTAGTAGTAGTAGTAGTAGTAGTAGTAGTAGTAGTAGTAGTAGTAGTAGTAGTAGTAGTAGTAGTAGTAGTAGTAGTAGTAGTAGTAGTAGTAGTAGTAGTAGTAGTAGTAGTAGTAGTAGTAGTAGTAGTAGTAGTAGTAGTAGTAGTAGTAGTAGTAGTAGTAGTAGTAGTAGTAGTAGTAGTAGTAGTAGTAGTAGTAGTAGTAGTAGTAGTAGTAGTAGTAGTAGTAGTAGTAGTAGTAGTAGTAGTAGTAGTAGTAGTAGTAGTAGTAGTAGTAGTAGTAGTAGTAGTAGTAGTAGTAGTAGTAGTAGTAGTAGTAGTAGTAGTAGTAGTAGTAGTAGTAGTAGTAGTAGTAGTAGTAGTAGTAGTAGTAGTAGTAGTAGTAGTAGTAGTAGTAGTAGTAGTAGTAGTAGTAGTAGTAGTAGTAGTAGTAGTAGTAGTAGTAGTAGTAGTAGTAGTAGTAGTAGTAGTAGTAGTAGTAGTAGTAGTAGTAGTAGTAGTAGTAGTAGTAGTAGTAGTAGTAGTAGTAGTAGTAGTAGTAGTAGTAGTAGTAGTAGTAGTAGTAGTAGTAGTAGTAGTAGTAGTAGTAGTAGTAGTAGTAGTAGTAGTAGTAGTAGTAGTAGTAGTAGTAGTAGTAGTAGTAGTAGTAGTAGTAGTAGTAGTAGTAGTAGTAGTAGTAGTAGTAGTAGTAGTAGTAGTAGTAGTAGTAGTAGTAGTAGTAGTAGTAGTAGTAGTAGTAGTAGTAGTAGTAGTAGTAGTAGTAGTAGTAGTAGTAGTAGTAGTAGTAGTAGTAGTAGTAGTAGTAGTAGTAGTAGTAGTAGTAGTAGTAGTAGTAGTAGTAGTAGTAGTAGTAGTAGTAGTAGTAGTAGTAGTAGTAGTAGTAGTAGTAGTAGTAGTAGTAGTAGTAGTAGTAGTAGTAGTAGTAGTAGTAGTAGTAGTAGTAGTAGTAGTAGTAGTAGTAGTAGTAGTAGTAGTAGTAGTAGTAGTAGTAGTAGTAGTAGTAGTAGTAGTAGTAGTAGTAGTAGTAGTAGTAGTAGTAGTAGTAGTAGTAGTAGTAGTAGTAGTAGTAGTAGTAGTAGTAGTAGTAGTAGTAGTAGTAGTAGTAGTAGTAGTAGTAGTAGTAGTAGTAGTAGTAGTAGTAGTAGTAGTAGTAGTAGTAGTAGTAGTAGTAGTAGTAGTAGTAGTAGTAGTAGTAGTAGTAGTAGTAGTAGTAGTAGTAGTAGTAGTAGTAGTAGTAGTAGTAGTAGTAGTAGTAGTAGTAGTAGTAGTAGTAGTAGTAGTAGTAGTAGTAGTAGTAGTAGTAGTAGTAGTAGTAGTAGTAGTAGTAGTAGTAGTAGTAGTAGTAGTAGTAGTAGTAGTAGTAGTAGTAGTAGTAGTAGTAGTAGTAGTAGTAGTAGTAGTAGTAGTAGTAGTAGTAGTAGTAGTAGTAGTAGTAGTAGTAGTAGTAGTAGTAGTAGTAGTAGTAGTAGTAGTAGTAGTAGTAGTAGTAGTAGTAGTAGTAGTAGTAGTAGTAGTAGTAGTAGTAGTAGTAGTAGTAGTAGTAGTAGTAGTAGTAGTAGTAGTAGTAGTAGTAGTAGTAGTAGTAGTAGTAGTAGTAGTAGTAGTAGTAGTAGTAGTAGTAGTAGTAGTAGTAGTAGTAGTAGTAGTAGTAGTAGTAGTAGTAGTAGTAGTAGTAGTAGTAGTAGTAGTAGTAGTAGTAGTAGTAGTAGTAGTAGTAGTAGTAGTAGTAGTAGTAGTAGTAGTAGTAGTAGTAGTAGTAGTAGTAGTAGTAGTAGTAGTAGTAGTAGTAGTAGTAGTAGTAGTAGTAGTAGTAGTAGTAGTAGTAGTAGTAGTAGTAGTAGTAGTAGTAGTAGTAGTAGTAGTAGTAGTAGTAGTAGTAGTAGTAGTAGTAGTAGTAGTAGTAGTAGTAGTAGTAGTAGTAGTAGTAGTAGTAGTAGTAGTAGTAGTAGTAGTAGTAGTAGTAGTAGTAGTAGTAGTAGTAGTAGTAGTAGTAGTAGTAGTAGTAGTAGTAGTAGTAGTAGTAGTAGTAGTAGTAGTAGTAGTAGTAGTAGTAGTAGTAGTAGTAGTAGTAGTAGTAGTAGTAGTAGTAGTAGTAGTAGTAGTAGTAGTAGTAGCTTGCACCTTGGGCGCAGCACCAGTGCCGTGTTTTCTTCACCTCGTTGGCTTAGTGTTTCCCCGTCGCACCTTTGCATTGCTCTGGTGTTGTTTTTTCTACATCAGTTATCAACTGGCAATTGTTACCGATTCTAGCAATTTTGCATTATCACCCGCTGCATTTGCACCTCCAGCTTCCTTATGCCACAGTAGTATGGCTAAATGTTGCACATGCGGTCCTTCTGGGACATGCAAATCATGTGTTTGTGTCAAGAACAGTAGAAAATGTACGAACTGTGCGCCAAGGGCGAAGTTGAGGTGCAGGAATCTATCACCCGCAACCTGTGGCATGACTTCCGCCAGCCAGCCAATTGCTCCACCAATTAGCTCCAGTACGCAACGCAACACCGACCCTCCAGCTAGTTGCCCTGAACTGTCGACCGCAGCAACAGGGACAACGAGAGAGCCCCGGTCGTCTGATGTGGCCAACACCAGTGCTGAATCAAGCGTTCTTATCAGTGGGACATCGCCTGAACAGTCATTATTGCCAGGAGGAGATACAACATTGCTCTTGGCCGGTCTGGACGATTCTCAGCATAGTTTCGACGAAAACATATGGAACAGTCCGGCGGATGACATACAAGCTTGCTTCCAAGACGTATACAACGAATGTGTGCAGTGGGAGAGGAATCTGGTAATGATTCCGTATGGTTCAGCCGGGTCTTCGTTTGTGAATGAATTGGCCCGCTTAATATCAGCGTTTGCCGCTGACTCGCCACTTCGTCCCATCTCTTGGACAGCGGTAACGGTTGCGTGCCAGCTACTATTACAGCGACCTCACCCGGAGTCCCGGGCTGCTGAGAATGCAACCCACATCACGCGACGTATGAAATCGTGGTCATGTGGCAGGCTTGAGGACATCCTGGACGAAGCCAGGTGTATTCAAGCGCACCTACCCGCTGGGAAGCGTCGCCAGAAACTGCCTGATACAGTGAACGATACAACCTTCAGTCGACGAGTATTCGCAGGGAAGGTTCACTCTGCAGCGAGGATGGTGGGTGATGACTCACCTGGCTCAGTGCTCGGGATGGAGGACTCGGCCGGTGGTGACAAGACTGTGCGTGAGGTACTGCATGACAAGCACCCGTCTCCCTCACCGGCGGTTCCTGGCTCATTGGTGGCGCCGACCGACTCACAGCGGGTGAACCCAATACTCTTCGAGCGCATCACGCCAAGCCTCATCAAGTTTGTGAGCAGGTCCATGAAGGGCGCCGCTGGTCCGTCCGGACTAGACTCGGAGGCCTGGACCAGGATGCTAACGTGCTTCGGCCCAGCTTCCAACCGACTTTGCACTGCATTGGCGGATTCGGCACGCGTATTGTGTACTGCGAATATCGAGCCGAGTTTCATGGAGGCATTCACTGCCGCTCGCCTGATCCCCCTTGATAAATCCCCAGGTGTTAGACCCATAGCTGTTGGGGAGGTGTTTAGGAGGATTATAGGGCGAGCGATAATGAAGGTGATCGAAAGCGACGTCAGAGCTGCGACTGCCCCGCGCCAACTTTGCGTTGGCATGCCAGCTGCTTGCGAGGCTGCCGTTCAGGCAATGGCAGGGGTTTTTGGTCTTCCTGAAACCGAAGCCGTGCTGCTAATAGATGCATCTAATGCATTCAATTCTCTAAATAGGGATGCTGCCCTGCACAATGTTCCCGCTCTCTGTCCTGCTTTAGGTCAGGTGTTCAAGAACACGTATGGCGCGCCATGCCGCCTCTTCGTGGCGGGTGGGGGCGAACTTCTTTCCCGTGAGGGGACGTGCCAGGGTGACCCCCTTGCGATGGCCATTTACGCTGTTGCTGTTATGCCTCTCATAAACAAGCTTTCACACGAATGTCCAAACACCACCCAGCTGTGGTACGCTGATGATGATTCCGCTGCTGGCACCCTTCAAGCCGCATCCCTTTACTGGTCTAAGTTATTGCAGCTGGGACCCGACTATGGGTACCACCCCAATCCGGAGAAGACAGTTCTTCTCGTGAAGCCATCTCTCGAGCACGCAGCGCAGGAATTATTCGCTGGGACTGGGGTGAGAATTGTTACGGATGGTTGCATTTATCTTGGTGGCGCCCTTGGGTCTGAGAGATTCCTGCACACATTTGTATCAGGCAAGGTTGATAAGTGGGTTCGCCAAGTCGAGCACCTTTCCGAACTCGCCACTACTCAGCCACATGCTGCATATACTGTGCTTGTGCGCAGCATTATTTCGCGCTGGCGTTATTGCCTTCGGGCCGTAAATTGCTCTCCCGACCTATTTACTAGATTGGATGATGCAATAAATAATTCCCTGCTGCCTGCCATTGCTGGTGTGTCTCTAAGCAGTGACGATCCCCTTCGTCAGCTTATGGGACTTCCATGCCGCCGTGGCGGGCTAGGCATCCCCCCAGTTGCACCATTATGTGAGGGTGAGTATTCGCAGTGTACCGAAGCCGTGCGCCCAATAATTGAGGCAGCCGTGCCACAGCTTGCTGCCGATAGCACGCGAACGGCTGCGAGCCGGCCAGATGCAGCTGAGGAGTTGGCCGAGGTCGAATTGGCGGATGAGGAATCGTCCAAAGAGGCAGTGGAGCGGAACTCAGTAACTAACATCAACAACGTGGAAGCTATGCCGCTGAATTCTGGGTCGGTGGATATTGTCTCTGCTGACCGGGAGCGCGGTGATGTTCGTTCTCTGGATGGAGGTGATGCGTCAGAGATTTGGCTCTCACTGCGTCCGCCGCGTCACACAGTCAACAATGAAACCGCTGATGAGTCTCTCACCTCATCATGGCTTCCGCACCGGCCACCGTCAGCTTCAATGGAAATTCCGTCACGCGATGCTAGCGTTAGCGAGGCTGTGATGGAGACTCGCCAGCGTTTAAGAGAAGGCAAGAAGAAGAGAGACGCTAGGGACATAGAGATCCTGGCCACAGTACAGGATCACCTGACGCCAGACCAGCGATTCTTGGTGGAGATAGCTGGTGAGAAGGGCGTGTCCTCCTGGCTGACTGTTGAACCAAGGTCCGCCCATGGCACAACACTTAACAAATCAGATTTTCGAGATGCTGTGGCGCTTCGGTACGGTCTACCGCTTGATGGTCTTCCAACGAACTGTGTATGCGGAGCTAACTTGTCGACTGACCATGCCATGGTGTGCCCTTGTGGTGGCTATCCCACCGCAAGGCATAATGAGATACGTGATCTCATCGCTGAACTACTCAGAAGTGTAAGTCCCGATGTGGCAATCGAGCCCAACCTTCTCCCATTTGGTGGTGAGACATTGGCATGGTCAACATCTAACCGATCCCAGGAAGCGCGGCTTGACGTCAGGGCTCGTGGCTTTTGGACGCGGCAGCAGGAGGCCTTCTTCGATATCCGGGTAACGCATCCCAGGGCCACCTTGCTGTCTCGTGAAAAAGCCATGAGCCAATTGGAGCGCAATGAGCGGGAAAAAAAGCGGCATTACGCAGAGCGAGTGAATCAGATCGATCGGGGCACATTCACCCCTCTGGTATTTGCGACCAACGGCATGATAGGGAAGGAGTGTTCCGTGTTTTTGAAGGCATTGGTTGGCCGTATTCTAGAGAAAAATGCTGATTTGGTGTATTCTGTTGTTGTCAATCATTTGCGATGCCGTTTGTCATTCTGCCTACTTCGCTGGTGTATCACCTGTTTACGTGGCTCTAGGTCCTCCTATCGCTCTAAGCGCTCGGCGAGCTTTGTGAATGACTGCCGTGTGCTCTCTAGGGCATAGTTTTTCTTTGTCATCATCTCGTATAATGTCAAAATGTGATCTAAAGTTTGTTTTCCGGTGTCCTGAAGTTTTTTCTTCTGTATGAATCTCGGTTTCATTTCTGGCGGTGTTCAAGCAGTTCTGGTTTGGATGTTTTCTTTCCTCTTCTTTCCCCTTTTTCATGTATAAACATTGCTGTTGCCATTAATATTTGTTATCTTTCTATTTTGTTACAATTTTGCTGTTCGCCTTTTGAATTCATTGCCCTCCTTGCATTCACATCTTCATTGCTTTGTGCTTTCAATAAAAACACATTTCAGTAGTAGTAGTAGTAGTAGTAGTAGTAGTAGTAGTAGTAGTAGTAGTAGTAGTAGTAGTAGTAGTAGTAGTAGTAGTAGTAGTAGTAGTAGTAGTAGTAGTAGTAGTAGTAGTAGTAGTAGTAGTAGTAGTAGTAGTAGTAGTAGTAGTAGTAGTAGTAGTAGTAGTAGTAGTAGTAGTAGTAGTAGTAGTAGTAGTAGTAGTAGTAGTAGTAGTAGTAGTAGTAGTAGTAGTAGTAGTAGTAGTAGTAGTAGTAGTAGTAGTAGTAGTAGTAGTAGTAGTAGTAGTAGTAGTAGTAGTAGTAGTAGTAGTAGTAGTAGTAGTAGTAGTAGTAGTAGTAGTAGTAGTAGTAGTAGTAGTAGTAGTAGTAGTAGTAGTAGTAGTAGTAGTAGTAGTAGTAGTAGTAGTAGTAGTAGTAGTAGTAGTAGTAGTAGTAGTAGTAGTAGTAGTAGTAGTAGTAGTAGTAGTAGTAGTAGTAGTAGTAGTAGTAGTAGTAGTAGTAGTAGTAGTAGTAGTAGTAGTAGTAGTAGTAGTAGTAGTAGTAGTAGTAGTAGTAGTAGTAGTAGTAGTAGTAGTAGTAGTAGTAGTAGTAGTAGTAGTAGTAGTAGTAGTAGTAGTAGTAGTAGTAGTAGTAGTAGTAGTAGTAGTAGTAGTAGTAGTAGTAGTAGTAGTAGTAGTAGTAGTAGTAGTAGTAGTAGTAGTAGTAGTAGTAGTAGTAGTAGTAGTAGTAGTAGTAGTAGTAGTAGTAGTAGTAGTAGTAGTAGTAGTAGTAGTAGTAGTAGTAGTAGTAGTAGTAGTAGTAGTAGTAGTAGTAGTAGTAGTAGTAGTAGTAGTAGTAGTAGTAGTAGTAGTAGTAGTAGTAGTAGTAGTAGTAGTAGTAGTAGTAGTAGTAGTAGTAGTAGTAGTAGTAGTAGTAGTAGTAGTAGTAGTAGTAGTAGTAGTAGTAGTAGTAGTAGTAGTAGTAGTAGTAGTAGTAGTAGTAGTAGTAGTAGTAGTAGTAGTAGTAGTAGTAGTAGTAGTAGTAGTAGTAGTAGTAGTAGTAGTAGTAGTAGTAGTAGTAGTAGTAGTAGTAGTAGTAGTAGTAGTAGTAGTAGTAGTAGTAGTAGTAGTAGTAGTAGTAGTAGTAGTAGTAGTAGTAGTAGTAGTAGTAGTAGTAGTAGTAGTAGTAGTAGTAGTAGTAGTAGTAGTAGTAGTAGTAGTAGTAGTAGTAGTAGTAGTAGTAGTAGTAGTAGTAGTAGTAGTAGTAGTAGTAGTAGTAGTAGTAGTAGTAGTAGTAGTAGTAGTAGTAGTAGTAGTAGTAGTAGTAGTAGTAGTAGTAGTAGTAGTAGTAGTAGTAGTAGTAGTAGTAGTAGTAGTAGTAGTAGTAGTAGTAGTAGTAGTAGTAGTAGTAGTAGTAGTAGTAGTAGTAGTAGTAGTAGTAGTAGTAGTAGTAGTAGTAGTAGTAGTAGTAGTAGTAGTAGTAGTAGTAGTAGTAGTAGTAGTAGTAGTAGTAGTAGTAGTAGTAGTAGTAGTAGTAGTAGTAGTAGTAGTAGTAGTAGTAGTAGTAGTAGTAGTAGTAGTAGTAGTAGTAGTAGTAGTAGTAGTAGTAGTAGTAGTAGTAGTAGTAGTAGTAGTAGTAGTAGTAGTAGTAGTAGTAGTAGTAGTAGTAGTAGTAGTAGTAGTAGTAGTAGTAGTAGTAGTAGTAGTAGTAGTAGTAGTAGTAGTAGTAGTAGTAGTAGTAGTAGTAGTAGTAGTAGTAGTAGTAGTAGTAGTAGTAGTAGTAGTAGTAGTAGTAGTAGTAGTAGTAGTAGTAGTAGTAGTAGTAGTAGTAGTAGTAGTAGTAGTAGTAGTAGTAGTAGTAGTAGTAGTAGTAGTAGTAGTAGTAGTAGTAGTAGTAGTAGTAGTAGTAGTAGTAGTAGTAGTAGTAGTAGTAGTAGTAGTAGTAGTAGTAGTAGTAGTAGTAGTAGTAGTAGTAGTAGTAGTAGTAGTAGTAGTAGTAGTAGTAGTAGTAGTAGTAGTAGTAGTAGTAGTAGTAGTAGTAGTAGTAGTAGTAGTAGTAGTAGTAGTAGTAGTAGTAGTAGTAGTAGTAGTAGTAGTAGTAGTAGTAGTAGTAGTAGTAGTAGTAGTAGTAGTAGTAGTAGTAGTAGTAGTAGTAGTAGTAGTAGTAGTAGTAGTAGTAGTAGTAGTAGTAGTAGTAGTAGTAGTAGTAGTAGTAGTAGTAGTAGTAGTAGTAGTAGTAGTAGTAGTAGTAGTAGTAGTAGTAGTAGTAGTAGTAGTAGTAGTAGTAGTAGTAGTAGTAGTAGTAGTAGTAGTAGTAGTAGTAGTAGTAGTAGTAGTAGTAGTAGTAGTAGTAGTAGTAGTAGTAGTAGTAGTAGTAGTAGTAGTAGTAGTAGTAGTAGTAGTAGTAGTAGTAGTAGTAGTAGTAGTAGTAGTAGTAGTAGTAGTAGTAGTAGTAGTAGTAGTAGTAGTAGTAGTAGTAGTAGTAGTAGTAGTAGTAGTAGTAGTAGTAGTAGTAGTAGTAGTAGTAGTAGTAGTAGTAGTAGTAGTAGTAGTAGTAGTAGTAGTAGTAGTAGTAGTAGTAGTAGTAGTAGTAGTAGTAGTAGTAGTAGTAGTAGTAGTAGTAGTAGTAGTAGTAGTAGTAGTAGTAGTAGTAGTAGTAGTAGTAGTAGTAGTAGTAGTAGTAGTAGTAGTAGTAGTAGTAGTAGTAGTAGTAGTAGTAGTAGTAGTAGTAGTAGTAGTAGTAGTAGTAGTAGTAGTAGTAGTAGTAGTAGTAGTAGTAGTAGTCACATCCTTTATTGCTGAACCAAATTGTAAACCATCCGAGGAAGAAGAGAAAGCCATTAAAAATAAAAAATAAAACAAAAAAGGTTATTGTACCATGCCAAACGGCTATTATTAAGTCATGTACCAATTGTAATACATGACGTAGTATAGTAGTCAAGCACCTACAAAATACTTTGCAGGATAATATTTAAATTGCCTAGCATGCCTACAAATCCGCAGAGCATGCCAATGTTAAATAGGCCAACATATGAATATCGAAGGCGGTTACATGGACAGAAGGCGACATTGGTAGTAGTAGTAGTAGTAGTAGTAGTAGTAGTAGTAGTAGTAGTAGTAGTAGTAGTAGTAGTAGTAGTAGTAGTAGTAGTAGTAGTAGTAGTAGTAGTAGTAGTAGTAGTAGTAGTAGTAGTAGTAGTAGTAGTAGTAGTAGTAGTAGTAGTAGTAGTAGTAGTAGTAGTAGTAGTAGTAGTAGTAGTAGTAGTAGTAGTAGTAGTAGTAGTAGTAGTAGTAGTAGTAGTAGTAGTAGTAGTAGTAGTAGTAGTAGTAGTAGTAGTAGTAGTAGTAGTAGTAGTAGTAGTAGTAGTAGTAGTAGTAGTAGTAGTAGTAGTAGTAGTAGTAGTAGTAGTAGTAGTAGTAGTAGTAGTAGTAGTAGTAGTAGTAGTAGTAGTAGTAGTAGTAGTAGTAGTAGTAGTAGTAGTAGTAGTAGTAGTAGTAGTAGTAGTAGTAGTAGTAGTAGTAGTAGTAGTAGTAGTAGTAGTAGTAGTAGTAGTAGTAGTAGTAGTAGTAGTAGTAGTAGTAGTAGTAGTAGTAGTAGTAGTAGTAGTAGTAGTAGTAGTAGTAGTAGTAGTAGTAGTAGTAGTAGTAGTAGTAGTAGTAGTAGTAGTAGTAGTAGTAGTAGTAGTAGTAGTAGTAGTAGTAGTAGTAGTAGTAGTAGTAGTAGTAGTAGTAGTAGTAGTAGTAGTAGTAGTAGTAGTAGTAGTAGTAGTAGTAGTAGTAGTAGTAGTAGTAGTAGTAGTAGTAGTAGTAGTAGTAGTAGTAGTAGTAGTAGTAGTAGTAGTAGTAGTAGTAGTAGTAGTAGTAGTAGTAGTAGTAGTAGTAGTAGTAGTAGTAGTAGTAGTAGTAGTAGTAGTAGTAGTAGTAGTAGTAGTAGTAGTAGTAGTAGTAGTAGTAGTAGTAGTAGTAGTAGTAGTAGTAGTAGTAGTAGTAGTAGTAGTAGTAGTAGTAGTAGTAGTAGTAGTAGTAGTAGTAGTAGTAGTAGTAGTAGTAGTAGTAGTAGTAGTAGTAGTAGTAGTAGTAGTAGTAGTAGTAGTAGTAGTAGTAGTAGTAGTAGTAGTAGTAGTAGTAGTAGTAGTAGTAGTAGTAGTAGTAGTAGTAGTAGTAGTAGTAGTAGTAGTAGTAGTAGTAGTAGTAGTAGTAGTAGTAGTAGTAGTAGTAGTAGTAGTAGTAGTAGTAGTAGTAGTAGTAGTAGTAGTAGTAGTAGTAGTAGTAGTAGTAGTAGTAGTAGTAGTAGTAGTAGTAGTAGTAGTAGTAGTAGTAGTAGTAGTAGTAGTAGTAGTAGTAGTAGTAGTAGTAGTAGTAGTAGTAGTAGTAGTAGTAGTAGTAGTAGTAGTAGTAGTAGTAGTAGTAGTAGTAGTAGTAGTAGTAGTAGTAGTAGTAGTAGTAGTAGTAGTAGTAGTAGTAGTAGTAGTAGTAGTAGTAGTAGTAGTAGTAGTAGTAGTAGTAGTAGTAGTAGTAGTAGTAGTAGTAGTAGTAGTAGTAGTAGTAGTAGTAGTAGTAGTAGTAGTAGTAGTAGTAGTAGTAGTAGTAGTAGTAGTAGTAGTAGTAGTAGTAGTAGTAGTAGTAGTAGTAGTAGTAGTAGTAGTAGTAGTAGTAGTAGTAGTAGTAGTAGTAGTAGTAGTAGTAGTAGTAGTAGTAGTAGTAGTAGTAGTAGTAGTAGTAGTAGTAGTAGTAGTAGTAGTAGTAGTAGTAGTAGTAGTAGTAGTAGTAGTAGTAGTAGTAGTAGTAGTAGTAGTAGTAGTAGTAGTAGTAGTAGTAGTAGTAGTAGTAGTAGTAGTAGTAGTAGTAGTAGTAGTAGTAGTAGTAGTAGTAGTAGTAGTAGTAGTAGTAGTAGTAGTAGTAGTAGTAGTAGTAGTAGTAGTAGTAGTAGTAGTAGTAGTAGTAGTAGTAGTAGTAGTAGTAGTAGTAGTAGTAGTAGTAGAGTTCGTCCTGGAGTTGGCCCGTATTGTCCGTGGATTCGCGGAGGGAGCTGGCTGGCGCCCCATGGCCTGGAAAATGGTCACCGTTGCCTGTCACTTACTGCTCCAGAAGCCTTTGGGCTCTGGCAACGGCAGTGACCTGGCCAAGGTGCTGAGGGAGCGCCTGGTGTTGTGGAGAGCTGGCCGGGTTCAGGAACTCCTCGCAGAGGCCCGCTGCATCCAGGCCCATCTGAAACCCAGGGTTGGAGGTTCGGTAGGGGATGACAGGCGCATGCCCGACACCCAGTTTGCCAAGTTGGTCTTTGATGGCAAACTACATTCAGCGGCCCGTGGTCTCTCCGATGAGGCTGGGGGTGGAGTTCTTCGACTGGATGATGTTGTTGACGCCACAGGGGACAGGACGGTCATGGATGTCCTGAGGGAGAAGCACCCTGCGCCTGCTGACCTTGTTCCGGAGTGTGAGGTTGCTGGCGACCCTGTACAGCCTCGTGCAGCTATATTTGCTGGACTTACAGCCGATCGGATCAAGAAGGTCTCCCGAGTTGTTCAGGGTTCCTCTGGGCCATCCGGTGTCGATGCCGATGGGTGGAGACGAATGACGACGTGCTTTGATGCTGCTTCAGACCAACTATGCAGCGCCCTGGCGGCTGCTGGCCGGCTGATTTGTACGGAGCGGACAGCGGATGGTGAGATGGAGGGTTTCACTGCTGCGAGACTGATTCCCCTTGACAAGCGCCCTGGGGTTAGGCCCATTGCCGTGGGTGAAGTATTCCGGCGGATCATCTCACGAGCCATTATGCAGATTGTGGAGACGGACGTTGTCGGTATCACCGTGCCGCATCAGCTGTGTGTGGGCGTACCCTCTGCCTGTGAGGTTGGTGTCCATCACATAACATCACGTTTCGCCCAGGATGATGTGGAGGGCGTATTGCTGGTTGACGCCAGCAATGCCTTTAACAGCGTTAACCGTTCAGCAGCTATTTACAACATCGCCCGTACTTGTCCCGCTATGTCACTGATCGTGGGAAACACCTACCGAGAACCGATCCGGCTTTTCGTGACGGGTGGTGGTGAGGTTCAATCTCGTGAGGGTACATGCCAAGGCGACCCAATCGCCATGGCTATGTATGCACTAGCCATCATGCCACTTATCCATCGACTGCAGGAGCTTGTCCCAGATGCTGAGCAGTTATGGTATGCTGATGACGATTCCGCACTGGGACGTCTTCGTGCTCTACGCAAGTACTGGCGGAGCATCAGCAACCTGGGTCCGGTGTATGGGTACTTGCCCAACCCCACGAAGACGGTGCTCGTTGTGAAGCCGGAAGTCGAGGTGGAGGCCCGGGATCTTTTCCGGGATACCGGCGTCTCTATTCGGACGGACGGCGCTCGTTGCCTGGGTGGTGCCTTTGGCACAGTCGAGTTCCGTCGTGAGTCTCTGGATCAGCGGGTTCAGGGACTTACAGCCCAGATGAATCGCTGTGGAGAGTACGCCATTACCCAGCCTCATGCCAGCTACGCCGTTGCCGTAAGATCCCTGGTGCCAAGGTGGAAATTTCTATCACGGGCCATGGAGTGCGGTCCGGGGGTGTTGGCACCCATTGACAGCAGTGTGACTGACAAGTTGTTACCTGCTGTCACCGGCCATCACTTCTCGGACGACTCCCCGCTGCGGCGTTTGCTGTCTCTGCCCTGTCGACGTGGTGGAATTGGGTTGCCAATCGCCTCTGTTGTTGCAGAGCATGAGCACCAGCGTTCCCTGCGTGCGACTGAGCCCATGCGGGATCTACTCCATCGCTCTCGCACTGAGCCTCAGAATATTGGAGCATCTCGAGATCCTCGGCCTGGGGATGACCATCCCATCCTCGCTGCCCTTGCCCTCGCACGGACTCGTGCTGTTGCCATGCGGCGGGAGAGGGACCGCCAGGCATCGGATCTGGCTGCTGCCGTTTCTCGTGAGCTATCGCCCCCGCAGCAGTTGTTAATCGAGATTGCGGGTGAGCCCGGCATATCGTCATGGCTGACGGCGGACCCGATGTCCCGGTACGGCACCGTGCTGAATTGTAATGACTTCAGAGACGCCCTCTGTATCCGTTACGACCTGGATCTCAGGGACACCGCGGCAGCCTGTGTGTGTGGTCAGCCTGCCGTGCGGGATCACATGTTTGTATGCCCGACCGGCGGCTATCCTGGTGCGCGTCACGACAACATCCGTGATCTGCTCGCGGAGGTGTTGGTTGATGTCGCCCAGGACGTTGAAAAGGAGCCTAGGCTGGCGGCCATGCATGGGGAGGATCTACCCGGACGCCAGCTGAATCGCCAGGACGAGGCCCGAGCGGACATCCGAGCCAGGGGCTTCTGGACAAGGCAGCAGGACGCCTATTTTGATGTTAGGGTAACCCACCCTAAGGCGTCTGTGCTGTCTCGTTCAGAAGTCCTTGGCCAGCTCAGGTCTCACGAGCGGCGTAAGAAGGCCGAGTATGGGCCACGGATCGTCAACATCGAGCGTGCGTCATTTACGCCGCTTGTGTTTACGACGCAGGGCCTGGCGGCACCGGAGTGCGCGAAATTTCTATCGACGTTGGCGACATACCTGTCCAGGCGTCACACCGATATCCCGTACTCCATCCTCATCAACCGGTTGCGGGTACGCATCTCATTTTGCTTACTTCGGTGGGCCGTCACCTGTTTCCGCGGGTGCCGGGCCTCGTATCAGCGGCGTCGCCAGTCGTCTTTCCTGGTGGAGTGCCGGCAGATGGGTGGCCGATGAGCTGTTGCCATGGCAAGGGGCTGCTGAGACGCCGGCTTGGCACCGGGTGGACTCGCTGCCGATGGTACGGTGTAGGATGTATGTACAATGTAGGTACTTCACTCTGTTGTCATTTGTCTGTCTATTTGTTGAATTGGATAGGTGTACGGACAGTTCTCCACAATGCATGCACATCCATTCATAACATTCATGACAGGTAATTTATATTGACATTGGCTTAGACTTGCATACATGACGGGACCTGTTACTTTAATTTTCACTTTGAGTTTAAAGTTTTCTTCTTTTGACATTGGATTTGACATTGGATTTGACATTGGATTTACTAATTGATTTGACGTTATTTAAAGGAGTTTTCTTTTTTTTTAATTGAATTGATCTTCAATGATTTACGATTTCACGTTTCCGCTATTTTGCCCGTAAAAGAGGCTTGTCACTAGTAGTAGTAGTAGTAGTAGTACAGTGGTCCCTCTATAATCCGGCACCATTTGTATGATTTACGATTTCACGTTTCCGCTATTTTGCCCGTAAAAGAGGCTTGTCACTAGTAGTAGTAGTAGTAGTAGTACAGTGGTCCCTCTATAATCCGGCACCATTTGTGCCACGAAAATCTGCTGGATTAGGGAGGGTGCTGGATTAACAAATCTGATTTACTGCTGCAATGTGCATGAAGAGGACATTTGGCTACTGAAAATTGTGCTGGTTTATCGAGGGTGCTGGATTATAAAGTGCCGGATTAGAGAGGGACGACTGTAGTAGTAAAATTTCCTATTCTTAACACTGAATGCCACTACGAGAGAGCTTGGAAGCTCAGGGCCCTACGCTATGCTTTGTTGCCTAGCTCATCGTGCATGTTGTTAGAACTGATGGAAATGTTTTTTTCCTTTGATTAGCTACATCATTGTATTGCAAAAACGTTTCAATGAGTTACTGAAGTAACGTCTTCTGCATAGCTACGGGACCAGCGCTGACTTCTTTTTTTTTTACTAAGTACACAACCTACTCGTCAGAAGGGGAGAAGACAACAGAGTGTACAATAACAAAACAGCAGGGAGAGTAGGGGCTGCAAAGCAAGCCTGTGCTGGTGAGGCAAGCCCACAACACCGACCTATGGTCTCGGCGTTAACGTGAGCTTGCGCACCATAGCCTAAAAGAAGGGGGTGATTTAGTGCGAAAAAGACAACGGAAGGTGAGGTAGAATGGTTGAGGAGAGAGAGAGAGAGAAAATGAAAGAGAGAAAGAGAGAGAACGAGAGAGAAAGAGAGAGAGAGAGAGAGAGAGAGAGAGAGAGAGAGAGATAGAGAGAGAGACTCTGCCGATCACGGGCGTTCTGGAGTCGACGGGTCTGTCTTGACGTTTCCTGGGACCGGCGCTGACTCTGCCGATCACGGGCGTTCTGGAGTCGACGGGATCTCTCTTCCGACGTTTCCTGTGACCGGCGCTGACTCGCCTAGAGAGAGAGAGAGAGAGAGAGAGAGACTCTGCCGATCACGGGCGTTCTGGAGTCGACGGGATGTCTGTCTTGACGTTTCCTGGGACCGGCGCTGACTCTGCCGATCACGGGCTTTCTGGAGTCGACGGGATCTCTCTTCCGACATTTCCTGTGACCGGCGCTGACTCGCCCGTTCACGCTTATTTTGGAGACGACGGGATCTCTCTTCCAAAGGATGTTTTTGCTGACGGATCTAACTAACGTCCACTAACATCCATTCTAATTGCATTTCCTCCTCGTCTCCCTATTTCTTTCCAGAAAATCTCCCTATACATCAGGGAGTCGTATACATGTACATAATACGACGAATATTGTGGCCAGCTGTTTGTGGCCAGCTGTGTTTGATGGTACGGTACGGTACGGGACAGATACGGGATAGCGCTAGCAAATATTGTGGCCAGCTGGTTGTGACCAGCTGTGTTTAATGGTACGGTACGGGACAGATACGGGATAGCGCCAGGCGTGACACAAACAAACAAACAAATAAATATATATATATATATAAACACCAAATTAAAGCTGCGTGGACCCTTGCTAGCGCCAGACGTTACTGAAGTAACGTCTTCTGCATAGCTACGGGAATTAAAGTAAGGTTACCGCATATCAATTCGGCCTGTTCTCCTCATCACGATTGTAAAAACAATACGATATTTCTTTTCCAGTTGTCTGCCTGCTCAGCTCATTTCTATGGTTGTCCGGAAATACCCTTTGGCATAGGCACCAACTTGCCTCAGACAGAACGCACTAGCTCGACGTTGTCGACAGATTCATGACCCTCATTTGATTTTCTTCATATGAGCTATATGCGTGCTGTATTTACTATTATTATTATAGGCACCATTGCTTTTGAGTCATCCGCTGTATACGACAATTAAAATGTTAATTATTCACGGATTTGAGAGATCGAAAGGGAACAGTAAAATCTTCACTAGTTGGAACAGTAAAACTAAAAGTAAAATATTTTTGTTATTTACCTTCTCAACAGCTTTCGACTTCTCGAAAGGATTTGCTTTCTTCTTGCTCTCTTCACGAGCGACGACCCAACGTGACTGCGAGCCAGATGTTCCAAGGGAAACTTTCTTTTTCGACTTGCCCCTCGCCATTTCAGGGATTCAAGAGCTGACAACACTAACAATAACAAGCAAGATGGTGAACCATTCTTTCCTAAAACGATCAAGCATACAGCTGTACAGAGCTATCTATGTTCAACTACAAAAATCGATGTTCATGCATGTATCATTTTTTGTATGAGATCGCGATGTACAGCGTGCACGCGTGGGTGGCCAGTGGCCAGGCGGCAGGCGCCTTCTTCTGACGTCATGGGTTTGAGCTTGACGAAAATTAATTGACAGAAAAATTAATATTAAATATTGTGAAAGACTCAGGAATTCAAATGCGCATTTGTTATCAATTCTGGGAAAGTGATGGCTACTAGCCTCTTGCGCTCCGTGGCTCGTCTCGCCCAGAGGCCTAGCCCCTCGTGTTTCTACCTTCCCACTCAGCACCTTCAGACATTGCCTCTGAACCAGCTCTGGTCTCCGGAGAAACCAGTCGTAACACATCCGTACTCGAAAGGTGGAGCCCAAGCATGGATCACCAGGCTGTGGACTCAAGAGCGACTTGGTCTCATGGAGCTAGACCCATCTGTGTTCTGTGTAAGACCTCGCTTCGATATAATTCGTGAAGTGTGTAGGTGGAAGAGGGAGTGTGACAAACATGGAGCTCAGAGTTCGATGAGAAGATGTGATTTGGGAATTACTGGTAAGAAGATGTGGGCAAACTCAGGCACTGGTCGTGCTCGACACTCCAACGCCGCTGCACCTCAGTTTAGGAAGGCCAGGAATACAGATGCATGGGGCTTGAAACCGTATGACCGATCCTTCAATGTTCCCTTAAAAGTGAGAAGACTTGCCATGCGCAGCGCGTTGAGTGTACGCTATGCCCAAGACTCGCTTTTCATTGTGGATGCACTGAGCATTGCCCAGGTGAATTCGAACAAGATTGATCTAATGCTGAAAAGCTTTGGATGGAAGAAGGTGCTGTTTGTGCGTGAGGATCCCAGCTGGAAGTCGTACCTGAATGAGCATTACGTGGATGTGTATCAGCGGGATTGGGACGACTTCATGAAAGCAGCCAACAAAGTGCAGAACGTAAAGTGTGTGACAATGAGTGAGATGACAACGTTTGAGGTGACCAATCATACCACTATTGTCCTGACAGTTCCAGTCGCCAGGGCTTTGGAAGAGCAGCTGCATTGGGTGTAGTGTTTGGCTGGCACGCATCATGGCACAGGCAAGCAACAACACCTTTGCTATGGAACTGGCCTATTGACATTAATTTTATCATTCTTTAAATAAAACTTGAGTAAGGGACCATCGCAAAAGTCCGCAGAAGCCCACAACACGAACAAAATTCGGTGTGTGTGTGTGGCGGGGAGGGGGGGAGGGGGGTTCTAGCCGGAAATCGTGCAGGCTTCGCGAATGTTCATACGTGCATATGCATGCATTATGCGAAGCCTGGATTGTGAAAGCGTGCTTGCTTTGGGGGAAGGGGGTTCTCGCCCAAAACTAATTTTGTTCCTTTCATGGGCTTCTGCAAACTTTTTCAATGGTCCCTAATAATTGATATGTGGAAATACATGTGCATGATTGTACTTGTTCTTCCTACGTCAAACACCTGCTACCACAAATAACGAGCATGTGTTGTGCTATATGTGCGTGCACAAGAACGCAGTCCGCTGCCCATGTGTTCTTTGTAACTGGACTGGATGGTCGGTTAGCATGGGATGGGAGTCCATATCCAAGAGGGGGGTTGCAGAACGTGGTGTGTAAGGAAGTCGAGAGTTTCCCGAGTGAAAGTCAGGCCTCAGGACTACGTAACTTGTTGTAGCCTAGTCTAGGGGCATGATCGATAGGGCGAATCCCGAGCAAGTGCGCTTCGAGTGAGCGTGATCGATTGGCCGAATCCGGAGTACTAGTAGGTGCACTTGGAGTGGAATCCGATCACATGGGCCATGGAAATGGACTTTGGCGTTCTTTGACAGAATCCTTGTACAATATGCGTACATTTTGCGACTGCATACACGTACACCCTTGTTTTGTTCGATTGATTGGGCCAGCGTTGCTCGGACTACACCGCGCCGGCCGCCTGCTCGCAATAGGGCTTGAAAGTGCTACGTCACAGCATAGCTACAATTTCAAAAATTCAAAAACTGGATCCACTTGGATCCAGTTTTTGTATGGATCCAAGCACATTTCAAGCGGTCTTACTCACAGCAAGGTGATGTAGCCAGTGAAACTGACTGATTTGGCTACTGGGGGCGGGGTGACAACTGGTGGCGAAGTAAAAGTCACCCCTGCATACGACATGAGTGGGTTGCTATGCACCCACATACTGAGGCAATAGCAAAGTCACACCTTAGTGGATCCAAAATAGAAATCTGATGTCAAATTACTACTCCCTGGCCGTTTTTGACGTCATCACTTTCAAGCCCTGGCCCTATCATATCAGTCACCACTGATCACTGTGACAAGCAGGGAGTAGTACAATAGTCAATACCAGGTATTGTACTGCTCCCTGGTGACAAGTGTGAGTGTGACCAAGACTACAGTAAAGTCCATTACCTGGGTTATAGTAGAGAGGTTTTGCATTCCGAATTTCGGAATTATTTTCGGAATGTGGCGGCAGGAGTCGAAAAAGTAGTCGAACTTTCGGAAGTGTGGTGGCGAAAGTGCATGGTTTTCCGAAAATAGATTTTCGGCTCTTTCATGTTTGGGAGTGCATATTAATTTGAATACAAAAAAGTGTATTTTTCATGTTTGTATTTTTGCTTTCTGCTGCTCTCGATTATTTGAAAAATTTCCACGTATGTAGTTTTGATTTTTGCTGGTTTTGCTGTTCTCGCTGATCTCGCCATGTTGACTAATCTTCTCACACTTCATCACACTCTATCTTCCTTTGCCCTGGAGCCTACTAACAGTAGAAGACAGTAGTTCGCCAACCTCGTCTTCAGCTGTTGGATCACTTGGTCCACCATCAGTCCGTCCTCGTCTTCGAACCGCACCCAAATTCAGTTTGACCTGCGCACATGGATTTGATCCTGCTCAACCCCTTCGACGCTCTCCATTTTGTTTTGCATGGCAACCCTTGGAAACGAAGTCGAATCAGATTTTCGGAATGCAAAACACTGAAAATACCGTTTTTCGGAACGCCCTTTTTTCGGAAAAGCACAGTCGAAAATCATTCCGAAATTCGGAATGCAAAACCTCTCTATTATGCCTTATGCATAAGTTATGGACTCTTGCTGTGACTGTACAGTCCGTGCGCCAGACCCTGTTTTGGCCCGATTTTTATTTTCTGCGCGGGAACCATACATGCAGACGTTATGCAGGGAAAGATGACGACGCCGGTCAGTAAATTGTTGGTCGATTTGTTGCCTACCTCGAGGCCAGTCGGTGAAATGAGGGCTTCCTTCTTCAAGAAATATGTTGCCAGTCGTTAGTCGGATGCCACTCGTCTTCTAAACATCGTACTTGATGCAACCAGCGCAGTTGGATGGACGGGAGGCGAGGAATTTATCGTTTTCGATTTTCACCCTATTCTGGGTTGCCATTACATTGCAGCTGGCAGCACCACGAGGGAATTTTTTGCACAAGGGAGACTAGGTGAATTCAACTCCTCAGAGGTATCGCCATGACAGGGTAAGGTTATTTTAGCCCTGAAATTGTGTACAAACCAACGGCACGAAATTATGGAAATATTAATTTTATTTTTTCGCAATAATTGCATGTTGGTTGAAAAAATGTAGCCATCTTTGTATTGTGGCATCCTGGCGGTGTATTTCGTAACTATACTGCATGACAATATTATTTATGAGAAATGGCAGCGATTGCAGCGATTGTGAACAATGTACAATCAACAGCATTGGCAAAATTGATGCAGAGCTGTATGGTACTTTAGTACAATTTGCCTGTATATTGGTATTTTACACACAATGCATGAAACAGAAGAGCAAAATTATTATTGACTTATCAATTTATAGTTAGGACATGAATATGAAACCCATGAACAATGCCAATGACCCAGGGTCTGTGCACCTGCATTCAAATATATAAAAAATCCCTTGTGGCATAATCATGTACTCTGTGCATACACATGCTTGGGGGGCGATACTTGCTGCTTTACATGGTGGAAATTGTGGTGCTATGCTGCTTGGTATGTGTGTGCGTGCGTGTGTCTGTGTGCGTGTGTCACTGTGTGTGTGTGTGTGTGTGTGTGTGTGTGTGTGTGTGTGTGTGTGTGTGTGTGTCTGTGTGTGTGTGTGTGTGTGTGTGTGCGTCTGTGTGTGCACACTTCACTTTCCGGCTGTGTATTGATGCCTATGTAGATATCACCATGATCAACAGGGTCAAACGCTTCCAGTGGACAACAGTGGATCACCTCATTTCTCCCACTGGAGTGGTCCTAGCTTGAAGTGATGTATGACTATCAATTCTATTGACTAGCCTTGAGGCATGTACCAAACGTCAGCATGTCTGTGATTATGTGTGATATCAATACATCACACTTACATTTGAAAGCTATATGCTGGAAGGCAGTCAAGTGGGCTTTTCATCAAACACAACCCTACCAATGAAATGAAGGCAACGGGCAGAGATCACTAATGGTAGGGCCACACCAGGTGGCTGTGCCAGTGGGGAAGACCCAGCTCAACAAGGTGTTATTTCAAGTTTGATCGGAACAGCACCCTGGTCCAAATCCTCAATATCAGTGAATCTTACTGGTCCATGTGGCTGCTGCCTTGACTCGTGATGCCTACGTTTGGATGAAGCTGCACGAAGTATGTTGCAAAGAAGAGTACAATGGATCTTGAACTTAGCACGAGAGGCGTGCACTTCGTTGATAACAGCAGAACCTTTGCATGACTATCATAACACTCTCCTTATTGCAATATTTAGCCAATGGCAATGCTCCATTTGTTGTAGCAGCTACCACACAACTACAAGTATGCATTCATTACCTGGCTGTCTTGTATAAACTTGTGAATGCAATCACGTGATGCTTTGTGCACATATGCTCCCATACTTTAGCGGATGTGCGCGTGTGTGTGTATGTGTGTGCATGTTTATGGGTGTGTATGTTCGTGCACGTACGTACGTGTACATGTCTGTGCGTTTACATGTACATGCAGACGTGTGTGGGTCTGTTGAAAAAAGCGCATGAAAACGTGATGTATGTACGGGTGTATGGTAAACGTATTCTTTGCTCCATGCGTCCGCCGTGAATGAAGGTACGAGACTTTGTGTCATAGCTTGTGGCGGTTGTTCTGTACATAGTAGCACCATATCCAGGCCATCCGCAGATGCCATTTTTTCACTTCAATTCTGCATTGGCTCGTGTGCTGTGTTTGTAGTGTCATCCTCTCTGCATGAATTATTTATATTTCTTTCCCACCTCAGTACTGTATTTGGCTTGATATTGTTGCTGTTGTACATACAAGTATAGGCACATGCATTGATCTACGAGGGTTTGTGTTTGGAGCTCCAGCAACCTGTTGAGGTTCGTGTTGTTTATAAATTCGTGGTCTACGGATACAATGGTCTGGCTGGTACATCGCAGAATACTAGGACCCCTTGAACGATTCTGTCGGTCGTTCCTAAGTTCACCAATTGAAGACATGTGTGTGTCAAAATGTGTCAAAAATACAGTGTTGACAAAACGGTTGGTATCACCGCTGTCGGATATTTTGCACAAGCCAAAATTGGAGGATGCACTGTTGGCTAATATCTCTTTCTAAATAAATAAGCAGGAAATAGCGAAACCCTTGTACAAACCAACGGCACGAAATTATAGCATGTTCAACCAAAATATCAGCGACATAACGAAAACGCAAGCGACGAGCGAGAACTCAACTTCTCGTTATTTGTTATCGCCACGGACAAAACTTAGGGCAGAGAACAACTATTAGGTTGGATTTCGACAACGATCTGAGACAAAGAACTCACGGGGGACGTAAACCAAAGGACGACGAAGGAGACGCCATTGAGTATTCGTCTCGCGATATCTTGAGAAAACTGCGAAATCTGGCAAATCTGGAAAATAAAAGTGCAACTTTTAGACGACTTTTTCTGAACTGGCGCACGGACTGTGTATGGCCTATCCAGATTCGCCAATCGATGACACGGTAGTAACGTCGTTATAACGACGTTACGTTAACGACTGTCTTGTTGCCAAGGAAATCGCTTCGCCACGGGTCAACTACAAGTACAAGGCGAACACGAGATCGAGAGTCAAAAATCGGCAAGAAAATCGGTTTGTTGAGTCTACATGTAAATAATTGTTACATGCTCATTGTGCAGTTGTTTTCGGATTGAAATAATGAGGGTTTGAAGTATTCTTCAGTAGAGCGCGATGGATGTCGACTCGTTTATGGAGACAGGACTCTTGTCCAGTGATGAAGAATCAAGCAGACCGAGGAAGAAGGTGGTAAAAAAGTAAGTGCTAAAATTTATTATAGAGAAGAGAACACAACAGAACAACAAGGACAATCAAGGCTTGTTTGCTGCTACTTTAAGTTTCATGCTTACGCAATCATCAGGCAACATGAAGATCGGGTGCCGACCATGCCGGTATATATGCCAGGAGAGGGTGGTATAAAAAGCTGTGTGAGACTGTGGGGGCTAGCGCAGTAGCGGTGATGTTTTAGGCAGGGGGCTGTGTGCAGAGTGTGTGGTTGTTGAAGGCAGGGGCTAGCAGTGCAGTGTGAGCGCGAAGTGTGTGGCTGGTGTGGGCAGGAGGTGGTGAACAATGCGTGTGGATGTTGTAGGCAGGAGGCTGTAGAGCTAGCAGTGTGATAATAGCGCAATGTAAATGGATATGTCTGGTGTGGGCAGGGTGTTATGAGCAAGGTGTGTGAACGTGAATGGTGTGGGCAGGAGGCTGTGGAGACATGTTTAGGTGACACCGTGGTTTTTTAGGAGATACTTGTTCTCGTGTCGGCACTTGGACACCATTTCGGAGCGCTTGTTGAGGCTGGACGGTGACCCTAGCGTGTTCAGGATGTGATACTTTTCTCTGGTACAGAGGGAACACCGCTTCGTGATGTTGGAGTATGCCCGGGCGCGATCTTTTATCCTCCATTCGACTTCGTATTGGGCGTTGGATTTCTTCAGCTTCCAGATGTAGTTGGAGAACTCAGTGCAGCTGGAGTACTTCTCGTATCTTGTTGTAGTCATGTGGTTGGCATGGCGTGACTTGAATGGTGACTTGAATGGTATAGAGAATGGTATAGAGAAGAGGAAAGACAAATAATTTGTAGGTGTCATGACTATTAATAAACGCCGTAATGGTCTACTAATGTAACCAGGTCGTAGCACATTCAGATAAATGTGATGGAGCTAGCTAGGTGTCAGGTCGTTGAATTATTATTTGTCGGTAGTCTCTGTCAGCCTCTGCCTACTGTACAGTATAATTATATCTACTGTATAACAGCTGATTACGTCACAACACGTACCAATCTGATGTCTTAGTGCAACTCGGCTGCGGGGTAGGCCCAGACAGATCCTGCCGGCAATTCTTTCGGCAAAATATCGAAGAATTGAAAGAGCGGAAATTGCCGGCAAAATCGGAGCAAAATATCGAGATGTTGGGTAAAATCGATGCCTCATACTTGGATTTCCTTGGTTCAGCAGGATACACTGCCCAGGACGAGATCATGTCACCGAAATATCACTGGAATTCACTGTGGATCCACATGATTTTGGAAGAACTCAGGGACACGTGCGTGGAAATCCGTGTTGAGAAACCGACCCTGCGATTTTATGAAACATTGTACGGGATTGTAAGGGAATTGGATAAAATACACGTTTTTCCGGAGCAAAAATGAGCAAAATATCGAGATTCTTGTGCCAGGCTCGGCAAAATATCGAAGATTTCGCGGCAAAATATCGAGGCGAGCGGAGCAGAATCTGTTTGGGCCTACTGCGGGGGCCCTCGGGGGCAGCAGCTCAATTATGCTGTGAGGGCGTTCCAAGGCCCTCAGGGCATGCGCTAGGCTGTGTGAGTTAAATCTGAGCCGCTGGGCATGCCGAGTACCACCTCCTTGGGCTTTGAGTGCTCCCGCCCTTGTATGGTGTGAGGTGATGAGGCTCTGCTGATGTTGGGTATGATGCAGGTTGACTGACCAGTTATTTCGGCAGTCAAATACCACTTTCTCCACCACCCCACCGTACAGGCATGGACAGACAGAGTGCCCAGTACGTTCATACATAAACATGATTGTACAGTTGCGCTCGTTGATATCCGACCCGAAAAGCAAAACTGGCGCCCTCTGCCGGTTCTGATTACTAGTACATGACTGTATTTGTACATATGTACTTCCAGTCGCATTCGTACTTCTACCAAGTCGTCGAGGGCTGTGCAACTTGAGGGCGCAAAATATGCACTCTGGGTTGGATGTCACCAAGCCCAACTGTAGATCTACATGTACATCAGGGAGTCGCAAAAACATTTACAACTCTCTGATGTACAGTAGCCACACTTGAATGTACCCGGCTCTGACCCGGTTGCCAGAGCTGTGCCAGGTACACGTGTACCTGGTTGATTTAAAATATTAGTGCAGACACTGTGAGATAGTAAGATAGTAGATTGCAATTGTCGAAGCAGCAACAATGATGTTCATTGCTATACACTGCCCATGCTTACACATGGGATTTACAGTTGTACTGGGAGTAAAAGAACAACTGCTAGATAGGCAGAGAACAGCTGGTGCATGTCAACTTCACGAGTTTCTTCTTTCTTGTTCTTCTTTCTTGTTCTTCTTTGCTTCTAATCGTACCACTATGCATGTTATACCGGCATCTTCCTCTCTTCTATTATTTGTGGACAATAGGAAGCAACAAAGTCCTAAAGCCAGTCTTAAAGCTAGCCCCAAGGTCACTGCTAGTTCCAAGGTCACTGCTAGTCCCAAGGTTACTGCTAGCCCCAAGGCCACTGCTAGCCCCAAGCAAAAGAAGAAAGAAGGGTGCCAGCCGCAGCAGCAGGGAAAGAAGCCAGCAGTGAAAATCGCACAATTTGAGGTAAGTATGGCTTTAGATCCCAATCTTTGTGGACACACACACATGCGCATGCACAAGAACAAATGATTTCAAGATCTGCCATATACTTCGAAAAGAAGTATGTTTGGCTGTAACCCCCGCTTCAGCAGCCGAATGGGCGCCATTCCACTTTTGATCTGCGCATTACGGCGGAGGCTGTTGTTCTGAGACATGGTAGGAAACCTGTGTATTACCGCCACTCAACGTTGCTTGACCTTTGGAAACTAGCCGTCAGTATTGCGAATGTTGACTGGTTTGTTGAAGATCCCAATAGAGCATTTACCACCATTACTCGGCTAGTGCCTGTGAATGTTGATCATTGTATCCAGCACTGTCTCTCTATTTTGTTATTAGGATTCCAGTGATGATGAAGAGTTTGCGCAAGCGCTTGCTATGTACAAGGATGGTGAGGATGTTGACAGTGAAGATGATGGTGATGTAGACATGGAGGATGAGGATGAGGATGGCGAAGGATTGGATTTGGAAGATGATAGTGGTGATGAGGACGATGACGGCGATGGAGAAGAGGGTATGGATGACGGTGCTGATGACGATGATGATGAAGGAGAAGAGGACATGGAGGATGGCGGTGCCAAGCCCCAAGGCAGGGTCGTGTCTCAAGGCATGGTGAAGGGATGGGTTGCTCTACTGCAGGTAAAATTTATTGCGGTCTGATCATGCAATGCATGTGTACTTCTTCGGCTACACGTCCTTAAAATTGAAAGTAGTCGTGCTAGGTGTAGTCTTTTGCAGACTCAAACTGACTGCAAGTTGGATGACAGTAGCACATTGATGTACATGTATTTCTGATCTCACCATGCAACTGGGTAGCCTTGCTGTGTTGATCTTGGAAATACCAGGGGATTTTCAGTGTGTGTTTACAATTGAAATTCCACCGAATCATGTGACCGTACTGATGCAAATACGTGGGGACAAGAAACTGAGTACAGCAGTGACAACAGAACATATTACTCCCCCAGGAACGTATACTGGATGTCCGGTGTACAGTGTGAGTGGGGTATACTGTGTCACCTCCATTGTAGTCAACGGGGAATTCCAAATCTAAAGCACGATTCACAATATCACTTTTTGCTCAACGTGCGATATGCAACATTTGCGATAAGGAAATTCTTATCGCGTACTGTCACAAGCAGTGGCGAGGCCACTGTCGAATAAGCTGACCAAAGTTAAACCTTTGCGACGTGCAACACACGGCGTACATCAATGGAGTACAGTTTACACGTGCAGTGCACACGCATGTGCTCGTTCTATGCTCTGCATTTTAAAAACGTTAGGTGTCACAGAGACTCAAGGAAAATTGTAAATCGTGTATCTCGGTCGCAGCCCATCGCATGCCCCACATTGCACCGCAAATAGCGGTGATACTGCTTGCTATGGAGTAACTTGTCATTGTCTTTGCGGCTGCTCTTCTTCATTGCATTTAGAAACACTCGTTGCGTGGCTTGCGGCAAGTAGCTGATGCGCTTGGTGCTGCAATACACCGCACGGCCGAGGTGAAAAGCGCCGAGAAGTACCACTACTTTGTGGAAAGTCCTCAAGGTACGGTAATGATCTGTTGTGTTTTGACAACGGGGTGTATAGGTATGGTCAATGTATCGTTAGCAGTCACTTGTGTGTGCTCATGTACATGACTGATGAGAACTGCTTGACCAACTTTGTTCATAGCTGTTGATTTAATCCATATTTGTTTGCTTGCCTATCTTCTCCCTTTTCTACTGGCCAGTGTTCAATGCTTTGGTCCGTTGCTGCTTACGACATGTGCACTTGGTTGTGCAGCACCATATTCCCCTTCCTGAAGATGACGTAGCAGGAGGCGCTGAGCGGAAATCGTCGAAAAAGTAGGTGTACCTTCAACAGCTTTGCGGCCACGTTGAGTTGTAGTGTGCTTGCTGATCCTCTTTAGGCTCTCGTCTGTATGCTAGTACAGTGGAGTGCCGATTATCCGCATCCCTTGCGGCGTGGGGCTGTCTTCAAGGTGTTCGGATAAGGAGTATATTCAGATAAGGAAGCGAGCATACATCAATCTAGACCGTGCACTTTACCTCATATTTTCATCGTTTCTCATTCTCTTCGGCAGTACCACAGGAATTAGACACACTCCAGCTTCTCAAAATCTTCAATGTTGCTTTGAGTGGGGAAATCAGTAAACTTATTTTTGTCCATTGGATGCAGTGCAAACAGGGATTTCGGATAATTTACTGTTCGTATGGTTGACGTTTGGAGGATCGGCAATCTACTGTACTTCGTTTTTACACCATTGCTGCTGCTGATCTTTCCTGTGAAAATATTTTCTTTTCTTTTTTGATGTCTGCAGAAAATCATCCCCGACTTCTCATGCCAATTGGCCAAAATTGAGGAAAGTTGTCAAGTCGTACATCTCCACTCTTTTGCTGGTATGTGTACTGCTACTGCTGCAAATGCTGCTGCTGTGTATAATTATGTGTGTGTGTGGTGGTGGTGGGGGGGGGGGGGGGGGAGAAAAGGGGGCATTATGTTGCTTGGCTTGTGTCATTGTGTAGCGTCACCCAGCTTCGAGTAGAGTTCATTACAGTGTGCCTCTCATCTTCTTTTTTTTCATTTGCTTTTCAATGTGTGTATCTTCCCTGCCCAGATGTTGCAGCATCTTCATCAGCCAACACTGACATGTGCTGTCTTGCGGCAAGTTCAGCACTTGCTCGTCTACATCTCCTGCTTTCCGCGCTTGCTGCGGCTGATGACAAAGCGCTTGACTATTCTCTGGAGCGGCGGTGATGAGTATGTGCGTGTGCTGGCATTTCTCTCGCTGAGACGTTTGCTGATGGCAAATAACAATGTCACCTACCGTGAAAATTGTTTCAAAGTAAGTATTGCAACTTGGTGTCTACTGTACAGTAAGCTAGTGCTTTGAAGAACGCATGTTGCTAAAGAACGGCAGTCTGGCTGGAAAAATATAAACGAAACTCCTGAATCTTTGCCCAATAAGAACGTTTCGGGATATTTGCGTGTATGTGGCGCGGTCCGTGCTTCAGTCCTATAAAATTGCAAGATATCGCCCAAAGAGCGGCACTTGCATACCATAGTATCAAAGAGTCCGCAGCTCTGCACATGGGGTCTGGCGTTGCGTACTGCCCACATTCCGTGTTTCAGAATGCAAAATTGGTGATTTGGTGGTTTGTATGTCATCATGCTTGCCTTGATCCGTAGAGGGTGGTGGCGTTCCTGCGGATGCATGCTTGTCATATTGTTATTATTATCTACGTGTGTCTGCAAGCTGAAGTTTTTGTACTTGTTTATCATGTATGACACAGTTCTGATTGGTGCTTGTAACTGACTCTGGCTCTGTTCTTGTTATTGTTGCTGCTGCTGCTGCTGCCACTGTCGGTGTCCGTTTGGCTATTTCTCGTCGGTTATCTTTCAGCAAATGTACCTGTCGTTTGCTCGTAACTCGGCTTTCACCAGTATCTCCTCTTTACCAGGCATTCAGTTCATGGAGAACAGTTTAGCAGAGATATATGCCATTGATCTGCCGCTCACTTACCAACATGGTTTCGTCTATATCCGCCAGCTTGCAGTTCAACTCCGTAAAGCGATGACAGAGAAGACTAAAGTAAGGAGAACGCTGCTTCATTTTGCTGAGAGTAGCATGGCAGAACAACTTGCTTCTGTAACAATTATTTATAGGATTTAACCCTGATGTATGTTTTGGCTCAAAAAGCTCATGTATAAAGACACGATATTTAGAAATGTAGAAAGGAAAAGGACATAATTATGGATACGGGTTAAGAGTAACTCTCCATCACTGTAACCAGATACTAGATACTTTCTACATTTATTATTGGCTCAACATCCGAGTTTCAAATATTTAGAAATGTATACAGTGGAGCTTTGGTACATGTAGTTGAGTAAGACGTATCCCCATGGACAGCAGGAAAGTGTACTGAGTATCGGAGGTACTTCTTATCTCAACGTACATGTACTCCAGTATGGGTCAATACACCCGTGCTCAGGACAATGTTCTTACTAAGCAGGAGTATGTCATCAGAGTTCATACCATTAACATTGTGAGTTCCACTGGACATTGCAACAAGGCAACATGTTTGGAATAAAGGTTGAGACTGAGGATTTATGGCTAGTAGAGAGCTGAATTTTTATTGTATATAGCTGTCACCACATCTTTGGTGCACATTCCGTATAGTCCATCTTGTGGTCTCAGTTTGAAATACATTTAGTCATGCATACTTTCCACTGCTTTCTTGTTTTCTTTTGTACTTTTACCATGGCTGGTTATCGCCCTCATCTCTGGGGTTGCTCCCCACATTAGCAATGCGTGCACATGCTACGAGATTGAGTTTTCAATAATAATAAATAATAATAATAATACATACATACATACATACAGTCGTGCACGCCCAATAATAGACAAAACACACGCGCACACACATTTGGACCTTTGGAAACCCCATCGCCGAAGGTGATGATAGCTGTTAGGCGAGAGAGTGCTCCTTGTGCCGAGTAAGTCGTTCTGACGGCGGAAGTCACGGTCCTATGCAAATTTGTCAATAGACAAAACACACACACACACACACACAGTGACACACACGCACACAGTGACACTATCCTGAAGATTCTACTGGCCTGTTGTTATCAATGTTTTTGATTTCTCTCTCTGTTTTGTGTTTGGTTTGTGTTCAGGCTAACATTCAGACGGTTTATAACTGGCAGTTTGTACACAGTGTGTGCTTGTGGTGCCGTGTTCTTGGTGACTGCTTCACGTCCACTTTGGAGCCCCTGGTCTTCCCACTGGTGCAAGTGGTACTCGGCACAATACAGTAGGTCCTGCTTCAACCGTCCAGGCTTGTTTTCGTGTCAGTTATGTGCAAGTATTGTTCTGTTTTCCTGAGTTTGCAAATTGAGTTATGACTGTCAGGTGTGTTTCTAGCTTTGCCTCTCCCCAGGTTCATTGTACCCGTACCCTTTTTTATGCATCTTCCCCAGTGACGTTTGACGTGTGATTACTAGTATCACGTTTGCCACCTTATGTGTGTGTGTGTGTGTGTGTGTGTGTGTGTGTGTGTGTGTGTGTGTGTGTGTGTGTGTCTTCATATGCGCTTGTGTGCATTTCATTTGTTGCGCTAGGCTGTTGCCGACTGCTCGCTACTTTCCCCTGCGCTTTCATTGTATCCGAGCCTTGATCCGAATGTCAGCGAAAACTGACGTCTACGTGCCAGTGTCCAGTCACTTGCTAGAGGTGCTGGACTCGTCATCGGTACGCAGCCGAACCAAGGGTTCCCTTGCCAAGTCACCAAACTTTGCCATCATTCTCAAAGTCAGCAAGTCGGTGCTGCAGACCCGTGCTTTCCAGGTAAATGCCAGCACTGTATTCGTGACAAGCCTGCTGATAGGAATGTCTTGTGTGTGTGTGTGTGTGTGTGTGTGTGTCTGCATATGTGTGTGTGTCTGCATATGTGTGTGTGTGTGTGTGTGTGTGTGTGTGTGTGTGTGTGTGTGTGTGTGTCTGCATATGTGTGTGTGTCTGCATATGTGTGTGTGTCTGCATATGTGTGTGCGTGTGTGTGTGTGTGCGTGTGTGGCATTATGTACTTCAAGTAGTATGCTGTATGCTGGACCGGTCTCTCCCGGTGACCTGTGCTTATGTGAGCCAGTGCACTGTGTATCGAAATTGTATGGGAACACAGACAGATCGAGGTCAGATTGAACTGTGAACGGTGTGCTCGTGTTGATTGAATGAAACGACTTTCTTGTCAGCCGAGGCTGGAAGAATGGCCAATAACCGATCCCGTGCTCTTTTGTTTTGAGCAAAATGTGTCACCAAGAGTTCATAACCCCCAGGGGGTTATGAACTCTTGGTGTCATGTGAAACGCGCGTGCAAATGACTGTCAGTGCCAGGAGCCAGACTTGTGCCTATGGCCCTATTTCCTAGAAAAGTGTAAGGTTGTGCGTGGGCATGTTCTTCATGGATACCCTTACTGCATTCAGTGTCTTGTGACACAAATACAGGTGAAATGAAAAAGATAACAAGATTCGATTTCAATTTGTATTGGCTTCATTCTAGTTTCATGCCTGATTTTGATCCAGTCACTGACAGCGTAACTATAAAAGGTGTGAAAGTAGTTTCATGATTCGCAGTAGGATGTATCGCCAAGTGGCCATCACTGAAAGAACAGTGCTATCTCATGTACTTCGAAGTACATAATTCTGTTGCTCTTTGCGACCTGTGTGTTGTTGTTTTTCAGGATGGTGTGATTGACAATGTCTTTGATCTGCTTCTCGATCATTTGTCTTCCTACTCACATCATATTGCATTTCCGGAGTTAGTTCTGCCTGTGCTTCTAAAGGTGAGTGCTAAGTGACGATGGTGTATGTGCATGGTGTGTGAATGGCGTGTGCATGGTGTGTGCATGTGAGAGGAGAAAGAGAATGTTTTTAGATGAAGGGGGGGGGGTTGTGCAAGTGTGCATGGTGTGTGTTTGCATCAGCCTAACAGTATGCAAATAATATCGGTATATTAATGGTAACATGATGTCCGACCTCGTGACTAAGTCGGCACTAGCCATCGCTGCATATCTTGATGGGCTAACCAACACATTGTTGATCATCAACTCATGAGGCTGGGTACAGTGCACTTTGCTTGCAAGGGCTGCATTTTATATTTCTTTTTTTCTTTTACATCGGAAGCTCAACAGTGCAGCTAGCTGCACAAATATAAAGAGGCCGATGGGACCAATAATAAAAATATATAAATGTTTAGAAAAAAGGCGGATGAGTGGTGAACACACTTCGAAGTAAAGAGAAAAAAGAAAAAAAATTCACGGTTCGCGTGAGACTCGGCCAAAGGCCCAGTTTTCCGCATCCGCAGGAACGCCACCACCCTCTTGGATCAAGGCGCAGATGCAGCTCCTAAGCGGTGGGAGGTGAGTAGATCAGACCCACCACAAAGTGGTCAAAGACCGAAATCCCATTCACTGCATCCATGTTTCCCTCGTGCCAGGCCACGAGTTCCCAAGTAAAGAGAAAAGAAGAAGAAAAACATATGCTGAACCTGGGCAATAAATAGCTGGTGAGAGGCTAAACGTTCCCAATGTTGGCAAACAAAATTGCACGATATCGTTCAAAACAAACTGGATAATCCAATAAGCGCTTAAAACCACGATCAAACTGAGAGATAAACACAGAGGATTTCAAGTCATTAGGTAGAGCATTACAAAACAGAGCAGCATGAAGCACAAAGGATTTTTGACCGAGTGTTGTTCTGCATTTTAAATAATGAATATCATGAGTGTCGCGACTACGCGTGCTCCATGTAGATTGCGGGGTGGGAATAAAGATGCAAATACAGCATGGAATGTACACTGTACTGGATGTGTACACAGTGTCCCTATCTATGACCCTATCTGCATGTGTAGTCGGCACTGTGCCGCTATTTACCCATGTAGTCGGCACTGTGTTCGTCCTGCATGTGCTAGTATGTTTCCTTGTGTTTGCAATGCTGTGCAGGTCAAGCAATTCTGCAAGAAAACTAAAGTTCCCAAGTTCCAACAGCAAATACAACAACTGGTGACAAAGGTAACTGAATCTAACCTGTTGCACTTTTGTCTTGTCCAAACAACCCACATGCCTTCCTGCAGCTCATTAGCTTGGGCACATAAATGCTATTCCTAAATGCATGCATTCGTGAAATATTAAAATGAATTCATGATTTCAGAAGCCATATCGTGACCTGATATGCGCATGTATGTCCATGCCTGGTCAAAGTCAAGTTTCATCGCTTCCTTGACAATCCTTGTGCTATTTGTCTATAACCTGTTCTTAGGTTGAGGAGACGTCAACCGCTATCATTGCAGCTCGCTCCATGGTGTCTTTCTCACCGAAAGACGCAGAAGAAGTGGTAAGTCCAGTCCAGCTGTTGCCACACCAATGCCAACCTGCTGATAAGCCATATTTAGCCTTGCAAAGCCATCGTTTTTTGCAACTTGTTTGGAAGCCTTCCAAGCTGTGTATGTAAGCAAGTTTGATACTTTATGGTAAGTTACCCCACAACCACCGCTCCAGGAGTCTATAATGTCTGGCACGATATCTGACACAATCTAGTGGGGTACGTGGCATCCTAACAAATGCAGAAAGCCTAAAATTAATGACCTCTCAAGCAAACCGTGCAAGGAATTATTTGCAACCTTGAGTACAAACGCTGTGCATGCCATCTGCATTTCCTTCAATCTCACTTCAGCCACGTTGCATTTGAGATTAGCCAGAAACCAGGAGAGTCGCATGCACAATGCACATGACCTGATGCAGCAAAGACCAGGCTAAATTAATGGGGATCGATCTCCCAGTCTTGTAACCTATTGGAATTTTTTCCCCGCATTATTTGGACCTGTGTGGAATTGTTTGCCATTGTCCCTAACAGGCCAAGTGGATGTCACAAAGACGACAGGAAAGCTCGGCATTGCAGAAGTTCTACAAATCGTGGAAAGAAGTGAAATCTCGTCAAGCATAGCTTGCAAGATTGCAGCTCGCAGAAATGCATAAGCCTATCTGACATTTGTACATATTGCATATAGCTATTGTTGTTGTTTTCACCTTGTTTGTCATCGGCTAGTGTCTTGTGTTGTTAAGTTGTACATTCAGTTAATGCATTTACTACATTGTGATTCATGATTGCCATGGTAACTAGTACTACCATAAAATCCCACCAGAGCACCCCGTCTCTCCCATCCGCCCCTCCCTGACTTCTTGTCAGGGAAGTGATTGATTGTCTCGTATGACTCTGTGATGCCGTACTGTACCGCACTCAGTCTGCAGACACGTGCCCGACCCCATTGGAAATGTACGCAACAGTGCCCACCCTCTTGACCAGGGATCGCACAAACCCTGAGTTTTGACGGGTCTGTACTACTCCTGGCTCTTGACCTTTGGTCGGTGTACGAGATGCACGAACAGTTTTTGTAGGGTGAGTACTGTTTCAAGTAGTACTGAATGCGGAAAGTAGGACTCACCCATCCGCCCCTCCCCACCTGAAGCGTCGAGGAGGTAGGGGCGCTCTGGCGGGATTTTACGGTAGTAGTATTTGAGTTCCCATAGTCTCTACCATAAACCATGGTCAGAACAACTCTCTACTTTGGATGAATGGCTTCCACGCAGTCTTGTGTGGCCTTGTCCTAGACACCAGGAAATTGTTAGGATTACCAGTATTATGTTTGTGGGGACTGGACGTTATTATTGTACACATTTTAAATTGTTTCCTGCTATTGGGCTGGGCGTGAGGGCGTAAGTTATTATAGTACAGTGTACTACACACACTTGCGAGGAATCGAAAGCGTTTCTGCTGTAACTCTGAGTTTCACGGTTTTAACCGATCATCCGACAGCAACTTGACTACAATTTTCAGAAGATATGAATGATATAATTATCATATAGGCTGCAAGCTCAAAGCACAATCACATGAACATAATAATAATTATAGTACAGTGTACTATATGTCACATGAACATATACGTAGTTTTGCTTTCCCTTTTGGGCTGAATGGTTGCCAGCTAAAATTAGATAATCCCAGCCAAGGAGTGATCAAATACCAACAATTGACAACTCCCTGATCCCGGACTCGTGTCATGAGAAATCTGTCCCCGGGGAACATCGCGATTCCGCGGCCGCGTTTTTGCGATTTTTTAAAAGACCGCGTTTTTTGAACTTTTTTGTTGCACTACACGTACACACCGTGCACTGTTCGGTCAGCAACGTCTCATCGTGGCGGCTAGCTTTGTACTCAAATATGACGAGTGCTTACACCAGAGACTTGTAACTGATTGATTTCACTACATACTCACTGAAAATTGCCTCATATCAATACTATTCACCGCATATTTATCCCAAATTCACCGCAAATTATGCCATATTATGCCGCGTTTTTTCCCGCGTTTTTTTGCGATTTTTTCCGCGATTTTCCCCGGGGACAGAGAAATTCCTCCCGTGAATCGTGTAGTTGAAATATACTTATTGTAGCCATGGGCTTTTCATGCGGGATTGGGTATGGTGGTGACCAGGGAGTCGTCAAATACCTGGTGGTGACAATAACAATTGAAACCTGACCTCATGCATAAATCAAAGACAAGGTAATTTTTTTGTGCTCAGTGAAATCTGACCAGTGAGCACAACTGTGCTACTCCACTACACAGTCACGGTGAACAGTATCTGCAATGCTTAGTAGGCTGCAAGCTGGGGGCAGTTATTACCAGTTAGGATTTCGCGTGCACCATCATGTACGCACATATGCATACCGTAATTCCAGAAAATTCCAGTGCACAATTTATAGAATAGATTACCAGTTGTCTGCACCAGCCCTTGGGGCAAAGGCCAGGGTACTTGTAATACAATGTAAGGCCAAAACCAAAAATAGGCTTGTTTCCGGTCGGCAACCCCTCAAAAGGAGACTCGGTCGGCCGGAATGAAACTTTTTTTGGATACTTTTTTTGGTTCCTCAATCGTTGTGGTATTGATGGACAAGAGCACCTTCACATGTACATTCAGGGCTCACAGCAACCATGCCAAAACCTCGATTACGTGGGAGGACATCTTGGATCTGATCACCATAGAAACGAACTCGCGTGACCGCTAAGCGCAGGCGTAGAACGCAGTCGCGCAAGGAGATTTTGACTTGCTTGGGCTTAGTTGCTGTGACAAGGACTGAGTCGTGAATGGTGAAGGAGATGGCCGGAGACTGTCTCACTATCTCTATTTCATTTCGGTAGTTCTTGTTTCCTTCCAAGTGGATTATTTCGCGAGCAGTGTTGGCCTTGTCGGCCGAAGGCTTCATTCAGACTGTCCGCACACGGAGTCCTGCGAAAAGTAGCCCCGAGCAGAATCCTGCAGTCGTTGACGAAAGAGTTCAACATCTACAGCCGGGCAGCTACGCCGCTGATGCACAGGCGCGGGTGACGGGAGAGGGAAAGGACTAGCATTCCTTGACGGCATGCATCAATGACTCACGTCGTGTTCTAGTTTTAGTTTCTCCGCCGTGAAGTCCTGTTGTGTAAACGTAAGTATACGGCTGGTCTGCGAAGAGCCGTGTAGCGCAGTGGTGACGATGTGGAGTTGTGAATTATTTGATTCGCCACTCCGTTTCGTTGCAAGAGAACAAGTCCAATGGCTTCGCCGTTGTGCGGGCCATGTATTTCTTCGGTCTGCCATAGCCTTGATAACTCCTGGAGGACACAGCGATGAAGCGCCAGGCGAGTAGCAAAAACATTTCAAAAAATTGCTTTGCTGCTGTAGTGTTGTTTCCGCATTCACAACAAGTGCAGCGCGCGCGGTTCTTCCTCGTGGCTGCACTGCAGATAGGGTTGCCTTTGAAATGTTCGTTTGTACCCGTCTCTCGCCCGATTTTGATGGCCAATAGCTTAAAATTTTCAGTAGGAAAATTAGAAGAACTTCTCCGAGCGACTTTTCAATTTTAGTACAGTAATCCAAATCAGAATTACGCCTGCACCAACTGATACTTTGGCTCCATATATATGCCAAACCGTATCGATTTTAACAAAAAACTCTCGGACAAATCCTTACAATGGGTATTGAGAGTATGTTCCTAGAGTTTCAGAGGCCTAGGGAAAAGCATTGGTACAAATGAACATTTAGAAAAGCGATCCTGTCAGCTTTTCTATTATTGTGTTCACATGGCGCTACCTAACGACACCGCTATTCAGACACGTTGTCTACGTAGCTACGTAAGTTTCTACGTAAGATGCTCGGTACCTGGTCCTGAACCAGGGAGCTACTCTATGGCTCCTAGATCCTACCATCGCGCGGCCGGCTGGCCGCATGCGTGGGCATTGCAGACTTTTTGTTGTTGCCTTTTCGGATGTGCATGCACGAGGAACTTCCTTCTTTGGAACTGCTTCTTGCATGAGCTGTTTCGGATATTTCGTCTCCTGGCCTGGCTTATTTCGTTTCGGCGCTGCTGAGACCTCCTTTCGCGGAATATTACTCAATGACAGGTGAGTTGACCAGTTCCCTTTGATTCATTTGCTTGTGTTGACTCTTTCATTTACGAAAAGTGTGCTGATTTTGGGCGGAATGCAATAAATAATGGAGAAGCTGACAGGATCTCCTTTCTCAATTTAGCTTTTCCGCTGCCGAGGCCTCCTTTTACGGAATACTCAATGACAGTTGATCTCTGAGTTGACCAGTTTCCTTCGATTCATTTGCTTATGCTCACCCTTTCATTTACGGAAACGTGTGCTGATTTTATTCGGATTTAGATCCATTTTTATCTCTTTGCCCTTGCCTACAGTGTGCGAAGAACGCGAGTTCACCTTCTTGACGGTAAGGCTTATGTTAGATGTGTTGTCGAATTACTCATATTCATTGCACATTAGTACGTTACAAGTAAGGCACTGGTCAGTGGCATACTATCGTTGGCATTTCCCAATCTGGAGGGAAAGGTTCAAGGACTCATTGACCGAGTTTGCCAAAATAAATTCGCGTATCAGGGAAAATCTCCATTGTGGAGAGGTTCAGTAACTTGTTTGCTTCATACGAAACAAGCCAATGGGTGCAGTCTCGTCTCGTGAAAATCTCGTACTTGTATGATTGGATTTGTTTACTCGAGTCTGGGCTGTTTGATTTGTGAGTACCGCCGAGATTGCACTGCCCCAAATAAAGTTTCGTGCCGCCAAAGCAAGAATTACGATCTGCAATGATCTGTTTGTAGTACCTGCAAGAATGTGCAGTACATGTATCGTACTTTCTCTGTTGCTGTTTCAGTTGCCGTCATGTTGCTAAAGAAAGGTTCAGAGTCGGTGTGGCTTAGAATCTTTCGCTGTAGAAGAAATCTATTCGTATGTCTACTGGATAAATAATTGTATTCACTGGTTATAAAATAGGTTAAGACAAACTCACAGAATAAATACCATCGGTCCCTTGGTGTTCGTCCTAAAGAGGTTCGACTGGATATCATTCATACTCACCAGAAGATGTGTAAGATTTTATTATCATGGAGTGCCTTGTTTATCTCTCAGTATCAGTACCTCCAACCATAGCCTTGACCCTTTTATCCTCAGGATCAGTGTAGTTGTTGGAACGAGGTGTCGGACTCAGCAATGTATTTGTTTACATTTTAATACATGTTTATTGTTCCTCCTTTGCTGTGTTGTTTTAGAAAATCGTGGACTAACAGATTGAAGTCATTGAACTACTTCCAAAAGTTGTATCGACATCAACAGGATTACGATTTCAGTGCAATATGATGCTGGATGACCTTATCACGATAACCCATGATTATAAACCATTATAAACACAGAATCAACAAAAACATCTGCAACACGCACCTGGCGCGATGGCTACATTTCTCAAATAAATCTGATCGAGGGTGGGGAAATCTGAAATATCTGAAAGGCAAGACAAATTTATGACAGTCATGAAATTCTGCGACAGCAACATGCACAGAATGACCTCCGTATAAAAACCACCACTACTCACATGTTTCCCCGCAGAAGAACATGCATTATGCTAGTGCCATTTTCTGCAAGAAAAGGCTTGCACTTCAATGCGTATAATACGGTATTGCTATGATCAAGAGTACATAAACCTCTTGATATGATGTGAAGGCCATCGTTTACATAATTATTGATATAGGGCATTCCATTGATTGGTGACAGAAAAACAAAAGAAATTATAGCAATAAAAACTGCTTTATGGCAGTTTTCTAAAAAAAGGTTATTGTGTTCTAGTCCATGGACCCCGTCTAAAAAGTAAGAAATTACCGAAATGTGATAGCTGAAAATTAAAATTTCACACAAAACCTCACAATAATCACACACAGACCCCTCGTGATCCTCTTTCCTATGCGTGCATGTTGCCAATTGTTGGTGCAGTAGTAGTAGTAGTAGTAGTAGTAGTAGTAGTAGTAGTAGTAGTAGTAGAATTTATTATTTTGATAGGGAAGGCCCTACAGACGTTGCCGTCTTAGTACAAGTTAAAGTTGAAAGCAGCATTTCAATTGTTGTGATTATTGTGAGGTTTTGTGTGAAATTTTAATTTTCAGCTATCACATTTCGGTAATTTCTTACTTTTTAGACGGGGTCCATGGACTAGAACACAATAACCTTTTTTTAGAAAACTGCCATAAAGCAGTTTTTATTGCTATAATTTTGAATGCACCCCACTTTCAAGTTTTCAGAGATATCTGCCTGATCGCATGTACACGATTCTGGCATGCTGGCTGGCTCGTGTGACAGCGGCCTGTCACACGAGCCAGCCAGCATGCCAGAATCGTGGGTTTATGTACTAAACGAAAGTGTACATAACTTGCTTGTGTACCAGAATTTTTCACTTTTTTCTACTTTTCTGAGTGTTTCTTGCTACCATGACTAGGCAGCGAGATATTCTTGATTCCCTCGATATAACATAAAAATTATGTTATACCGGTCACAGTTAGCGAAGATTCTACAGTTTGCATGATACATGCCCAGCCGCACCTGTAGTCACTCGGAAAAAAAAAGAGCTTTGTCGGTTTGTGATGTGCGCTCTGATTTCTGAGCTATTTGCATCCACAAGTAGAAACTAGAACACGATGTGCCTCCACTGGAAGGCCAAAAAACTAACAAATAATTAATTATGTACTATTGAGGTAGGTGGCATGCGGGTACGGAGAAATGTTATGTACTAACGGGGTTTATGTACTAACGAATTATGTACTAACCGATAAAATTTGTATGGAAGTGACCACGTTTCGCCCGGGACTTGAGATTTCTTATGTACTAACGGGGTTTATGTACTAACCGGACTCGTATTAACGGGGGACGACCTGTACATGTATATCATGGCAAGGATCAATGTCAAAGTTGACTGACTCACTGTTCTTGTACAGCATGTGGTGTATTCCTGTTTTCGTACATCCTGAGAAGTCAAGCAAACAGTTCCAGTCCTTCCGGCCCCCGTTATTCTAGCTCGTATCGACCCTGGAGGTTTTCGAGCCGACAGCTGAGAATCTCTGCTACCTTGTAGGTGTTTCGGTTGTGGAATTCGGTTGAGATTTGACCGAGTTATGACTCGTTGAGTGCGCTTGCACACATGACATTGCCACCGTTTGTATACATTTGGGACCAAAAAAAGTTTCAGAATTTGGGAAAAAGTGGCCTGGTCGGCCGACCGGAAACAAGGTCATTATTTGTTTTGGCCTAATATCTTTATTAGGATGACCCAGAGGCTATTCTAATTCATAAGGTTGACTGTACATGATGTACTTTGGCAGTAGCACACACTCCAGCGGCTCCTAAGGCTAAAGGGGGTTGATTCTGACAACACTAACACCACACTGGCTGTCTTGAATCCTGTGCACTGGACAGTGATGATATGGTGCAGCAAGGGGGAACAACAACAATAACACTCAAATCTCCCTCACATCTCATACTGAAACTTCATTCAGTTTTCAAGTTTTTCTTTATCAGATGAAAATATACATTACAATTCGTGGAGTAGCACCGTGAAGCGTAAGGAGTTTTTGAAGGAAGAAAAAAACTTGTTCCAGCAGATACACTCATTCAACTGAGTGCTCACGCACGCACGTCAACACACCCGTGCAAGTGCGTGTCAACACACACACACACACACACACACACACACACACACACACACACACACACACACACACACACATACGCACGCACAAACCTGCACGTACCCATACGCACATCCAAATGTCTCAAGCTGGAGGAGCAGTAGCGATCAAGGCTCTCGAACCTTTGGACCGGATGTGATTTGCTGACGAGAGTTCAATTTCCGAGCCCTGGCTGCCATGAGCTTCATATAGCGCATTTTAGCAGCACTGGGCTTATGGACCTTTGGCTCCAAGAAGTTCTCCTCAGTATCACGAGGTATGTATACAGATTTCTTGCGCCCATGGCAATGCAAGACATTGTTCTCATGAATGTCATCCAGGCGGTCCTTCAGTGCCACTGTTGGTCCATCCGCACCCGAGCGCTTGAGAAGTATTTTCGGTATAACAGATACATCCCAGCCAGCGCTTTCCAGCACCTTCTTCTGCATGCGAACCCATCCCAGCGGAAAGAAGGACTGCTGGATGAAAGAGGAAGACTCTAATATTAGGACAGCTTGTGCTGAGCAATAGCGTCGGCGATCCATTTTGCGAGCCGTCACTTCAGCTGGGTGCAGCTGATGGTCATCCCAGCGCAAAAAGTCAAAGTCGATCGTACTGCGCAGGACAGCAACATCCAGTGTATAGTTCTCCCTTGTACGCACATCAAATAGGCAGCAGTGGGCACCTTTGAAACGGGTGCGCCAGTCTTCGACAAACCGCCGTGGTGGATGAATCGCATTGAAGTTGTTCAACAAGATGGTATACTGTTCCTCGGGAAAGCCACCCACAATGGATGATTCCAATTTCCCATCGACGAATAGCCAGTGCAAATCATTCAAGAACTTTACCACGGTCTTGTTACCTGCCAGCCTGCGTAGATCTTCCGCATCCATACTGAACAAGGTCTGGAGAGACTTTACAGGGTACATATCCTCCAAGGCGCAGCACCAAATCAAATGCACCCACGCTGAGCTACCAGTCAACGATGACTTTAGCGTGTTCAAAGCATGATTCACTGTTTCCAGCACCTCTGGAAGTGCCACGGCATTGTTGCAGATTGTGAACACAACCTTACTGAGAAGAGCGAGACCATCAGCAGTCTCACTGAGACGCATAGCATTCACTCTGACAAAATCTTCCAGCCCTTCAATCCAGTGTTGCGGGTTGATCTTCAGACGTATCATACACCCGGCGAGCTGTGAAACACTCTCATTACTCAGCTCCTCGACATTCATTACAACAGACCTGTGGGAGATACGCTTCTTTAAGTCACGCGGCACATCCTCCCACAGCATTGCACCTCGCAGTAAGTTGATAACATCCTGGGTGCGGAGCTCGTCAGTATTCATCAGAGCATGCTTCAGCAATGCCTCCAGCACATTATTCTTGCCACGCAGAATAGACATAGACAAGAAGAGTGACGCAGCAATACTGGGTGCAAGAGACATGCCAGTCTCCTCCGCAGCCAACAGCAGCTGGTGACATGCTTTGCCAGCAAGGTTTGCTCGCGGCTGAAAGGTGGTGCTGTGGCCAGTTACCAAGCCGCTCACAAGGTCCGCAATCTCCTCAGCAGGCCGCTCAGCAATAAGACGAGGTAGTAGCGGCTGGACAGCACTGAGAGCTTTGTTGCGCTTGGCTACATTGCTTTTATTGAAGCAGTACGCAAAGGCCCTGTTCACACCAGCAAAGTCTGATTTCTTGGACGGGTCCTCAAGAATCTCGTTCAGATGACTTACTACATCCGACACAGCTTGATCTGCAGTTGACACAACAAAAAGCAGCACATCAATGAGGGACACAAATTCGCAAATCATCAATCATATACTTGTACAATAGATGCTGGTTACTCAATCTTCTGATATCCAAACACAACACTCAGTACAAGTCTGGGCATGTTTCGTACACTCTACACACATGCACGTTCAATAAACCACATGACACATTCATATATCCAAAAGAGGGCCAATCTTGAATCTGTGTGGTCAACATGACTATACCTGTACATGAATGCACAGTAGAGACAGGGGGGGGGGGAAGTTGCTACATGTCCGGAGAGTCTCATACCGTTACCACTGGTTATCTCCACCAGGCAACATGTACATGTATGCATTGAGCATTCTTCACACAATGCAGTGAGGCACCCCACACTTGTTTGCATCATAACTATAATTATTACAGCTGCGAAGTGCAGTTTCCGAAATTGAAGGACATGCTAATGCCTGGTTCACACTAGGCCAATTTTCCGGCCGACACGGACTCGTACGTAAAATTCTCAAGATCTGATCGAAAATTGCCTGGTGCGGACGGTGTTGTTGTACAGGTTTCCGACAGGTCTGCGACGATTTTCTTGTCGCACTAGTTTTCGGCCAAGTATCGACTGGTCGATATTTAGCCGAAAAGCCGGCCGAATTTTAGTGCTTGCACGTGATGGAGCGGTCATCGGACCAATCACTGTAGGCTTTTCACCATGACAGCGGACAGCGTCGGTGCAGACCGTGAACTGGCTGCACTGGATCGCTACTACTAGACGCAAGCCTTTGCACGCCTTTGGCCCTGTGGCTCGTGTAAAAACTATCTCATTTCCGCTGTTTAGCATCTACTACGGTCTAGCGCGGCTGTGTACCGCGTGTACGTACGTGTGTAACAGACAGGCCTACAACTATAGTACAAGCGAAATTGCCCATCGTTGTTTGTGAACAGCTAGTCCGACTCATCCAACACAGTCGGTCGATTTCTTGTCGGAGTCGGCGTGGGAGCACCGGCCGGAAAATCGGCCTAGTGTGAACCAGGCTTTAGAAGGAGGAAATCGGATCCACAGAAGAAATGGGCCGTCTTTTCATTTACTTCTCTTACTCCCCCCCCCCCCACACACACACACAGCTCCGCATAGGCCATGTGCAGGTACTGGCGACTTAGGTAAAATATATATAATGAGTATTTCGCTCCTGCTCTTGTAGCAGTTGAGCACTCTTGCGTGGGGTAGTGCCTTTGCTGTTTGCGTTATGCAGAGCTCACTGACTTGTCAGTTTGAGCACTCTGGCAAGGTACGTTCGGGCCTGATTGGAAATTTTTATTTCCATTGCTATCAGGTTCGGCCTTATTTCCTCTGTGCTGCGCTGACGAGTCCACAAAGGACGAAACAGTTCTGTCCGCAGATTGAGTATTTCGCTCCTGCTCTTGTAGCAGTTGAGCACTCTTGCGTGGGGTAGTCCCTTTGCTGTTTGCGTTATGCAGAGCTCACTGACTTGTCAGTTTGAGCACTCTGGCAAGGTACGTTCGGACCTGATTGGAAATTTTTATTTCCATTGCTATCAGGTTCGGCCTCATTTCCTCTGTGCTGCGCTGACGAGTCCACAAAGGACGAAACAGTTCTGTCCGCAGATTGAGTATTTCGCTCCTGCTCTTGTAGCAGTTGAGCACTCTTGCGTGGGGTAGTGCCTTTGCTGTTTGCGTTATGCAGAGCTCACTGACTTGTCAGTTTGAGCACTCTGGCAAGGTACGTTCGGGCCTGATTGGAAATTTTTATTTCCATTGCTATCAGGTTCGGCCTCATTTCCTCTGTGCTGCGCTGACGAGTCCACAAATGACGAAACAGTTCTGTCCGCAGATTGAGTATAATAATTATATTTATCGCCTTCTTAGTATTTGACCCCACTAATTTCCCTGATACCTAAGCGGTCAAATATATCGCGTATTTGACTAAGCAGTCAAATACGCGATATATTTGACTACTTATATTTGACTCCTTAGAACTTCTTGGACTTAGAAATTTTCTCTCCAACTTAGAAAAAGAAATTTTTGAAGAAAGCAGAAATACACAAGATGGGATTTGAACCCAAAACCTTGTGAATCTCAGTCACTCTTCCTTACCACCCAGCCACTGTGCTACCGATGCTGAACCTGGTTTAAACAATGATCTTGACTTTCAATGCAGTACAATGCGGTATAGGCTATAGTATAATACTAGAATTACAAGGATATGTCGTATATGAAGAGAAACTATTGCGTGGAGAACACGATAAATAGATTATAGACCTCATAGTTGGTCTATACAGGATATATAGACCTCGTAAAAGACCGAGGTCCCCCTCGGTCTATATATCCTGTATAGACCTCCTAACCGGTCTATAATCTATACATATTTTGGTAATGATCAGCAAATTCAAATTCAACTCGGTTGAGCTGCTCGTTTGCTTGTTTTAATTGTATTCTATTTTCGTCACGCGTTTCATATCGCATATGTTTTATATCGCCATCAATATCCTGTTTGGCTGTTGTCGCTTCGGCTTATGCGAAAGCTATACATGCTGTGTATATCTACATTGCATTGATGCCAATGCGGAGAAGCTTCTAATAATAATAATAATTTGAAACTCGGATGTTGAGCCATAAATAAATGTAAAAGAGAAAAGGACATATGGATACGAGTTTAGAGTAACTCTCCATCACTGTAACATGATACTATATACAGTCAGAAAGTGCAATAACTAGGCACAAAACTGACAGAGTACTGAGACATTCGACGTCCTGACACCTAACTTTAACACATCTCCGTAGCGCTAACCGACAGCCTTCCAACTTGGAAGGTTCAAGGTTATGGAAAGACCAAAGAGGGGAAGGCAAGCGCAACGAAAACATCATTCATCGTCCAGTAACAATCGACATTCTTTGTTCCGGTGGGACTGTAGCTTTTGCTCGTTTTCGTTGCGCTTGCCTTCCCCTCTTTGGTCTTTCCATAACCTTGAACCTTCCAAGTTGGAAGGCTGTCGGTTAGCGCTACGGAGATGTGTTAAAGTTAGGTGTCAGGACGTCGAATGTCTCAGTACTCTGTCAGTTTTGTGCCTAGTTATTGCACTTTCTGACTGTATATAGTATCATGTTACAGTGATGGAGAGTTACTCTAAACTCGTATCCATATGTCCTTTTCTCTTTTACAATAATAATAATAATATATATATATTTTTAAAAAACTTAATGATGCAGACAGCCAGACTGTTTCGGCCAATGAGGCCTCATCAGTGCAACTCCGAGCGTAAAATAGGATTGAACTGTCAGCCATGGCTACGAGAACCACAGACATTAGGACAGCTCGATGTACGCAAGTGCGTCCTATTAAGAGTGCTCTACAAGATCGAAATCGAGGAGCGAAATACTCAATGATGCAGACAGCCAGACTGTTTCGGCCAATGAGGCCTCATCAGTGCAACTCTGACCTTAACATAGATATATATATATAAAAAACTTAGTCAAGTGGTGTGCTTCACTGTCCGAAGAGTGCTCAATGCCCATGTAGGGCATCCAAACTCTCTCTTGTATATAAAAAACTTAGGTACTCTAATTTCAGAAATTTTCGGTGCTCAATATTTTCGGTATGAGGGCAAAAGGCTAGGTTAGGTGAACAGAAATTTTCGGTGCAGAGAAGCAGTTCCCTATTGGATTATGTGTGTTAGTGTTTGTTCGGTGTATTGAAATTTTAGGTATGAAACAGACGCACCGAAAGTACCGAAAATAAAAGTACACCGAAAATTTGTGAAATTACAGTACCCACCCAAAACGTACTTGCCTGCGCCACGCTTTTTCTCCCACAACCTCAACGGCGATGCATTTTTTTCTCGCCTCCAGCTATTGTTCAATCAGGTATCTCATCAACAGGCCATAACCCCTAAGACTAACAAGAGTATGCAGCTTTGCACATGGGCTCTGGCGCGGCTTGCTGCCCTCATTACGTAGCCACTAACCGGAGAATCAGCTGGGGCACTGCGATATTATTGATCTACTACGGTTTCCAGCTTCCAAGCACGTTTTTTTCTCTCTCTGAGACTTCGAATAGTTTCGTATGTGATGCATCGCGCACAGGCATTTCTTTCGAACCTCCCATATCACGTGTGACATCGTTGCTCCTAAACCGTAGGAAATTCAAATCCAGCCCTTTCAGTACGTAATGAAGGCAGCGTGCCATGCAGAGCACCCACAGCTCGGAGAGCAGAGTTGCAAACTCTTGGAGTTATGGACTTTTAGTCTCATGTGTATGCCTCTGATAAGGGGAGGCATCAGGTTTGAGTGTCTCCTGAAGCGTACTCTTTAAACCCATGTTTGCTGCACTAGCATAATGCTTGTCTATAGCTCTACATTATATAAAAGATATTTCACGAAAAACAGAAGTTGAGGGAAATGTTCAGAAACTTACCACCTGAAGTGAACTTGGTGAACTGGGAGGAAAATCGTCCTGGCAAGAACACAGCAGATCTAAGGAAATTGCCTCGTACAACCCGCAACATTGTCGTCATCACATCCACTCATGCCGGTCATTGCATGTCACGTCTTCAAAGTTCACACTGAAGCAAATACATGTAACACTGTTGCAGAGATTTCGAGACAGTCGACAGTCAGAATTTTCATGAGTGGCCGGATGAATTATTTTTCCACAACTCAAGTGATTTTTTTGAAAAGTGCACGTGGCCGTGGCCGGCTAGCAGGCTATCCCGGATCCCCCCCCCCCCCCGGCCCCGGGGAATTTTGTGTGGTCCAGAACTCCAGATTCTGAGCGATGACGCTAGCGCTGTGCATGAAGTGCAGTGCCAACTGCCACAAAAAGGACTTGCTTTGTCAGTTTTAGGGCTCACAGTACGTATGCTGATAGCCAGTGGACATCAGCGCCATTTTGATTTGGGGCACTCAAGTTCACGTGATCCTTTCGCGTGCGGACTGCGGAGCTGTATGCAGTTCTGTGCTGGCGTGTAGTCTCTGATCTACGTGCAGGCTGCAGCATGATGGAGCTGCTGTTTTCTTGCTCTGTCGGCAAACAAAATTTCCGACAAGTAGCTAGAAGATGGCATATGGAGAAGCTTGGGAGGCCTTGATCTTTTCTGTAGTTCGGGAGATGGACATCGAACATTACAATGGTAGTTCTCCGTGACTTACCCTTGGTACTGAGCTGTGGCTAAGGTGAAGTGAGGGACGAACTACCCAAAAATATCGCAAGCCTACAAGCGCTTCGGGTCACTAATGCCCGGGAAGAAATTGATGAAGAGTACTAGTCTGCCACGACGATACTCCACAATGACCAGCTCACAATCGGCTCTACCCACACCTGACCATGGATTTGGAAGGCCCTAAGGAAAGGAGTTCGTTCCACTGCGCAGTGAACGAAACGGCAGGTGAACAAGAGTTGTGCACGCCGAAGCGTAATCTTTGTAGTTTGAGCAAAGATCTGCGGCGCTTCTCACGACCCTAGGCAAACAGGCCACGAACAAGCCGTCCATCCACGATCAGAAAGTAGTTGCAAGGCGTTTCCGGGATCGTTTGCAGAGCTGAGTCCATGAAGAACAAAATGAGCGCACAAAACAAATCACTCGAACACGGCGCTGATCGCCTTGCGAGGTGACCAACACGTATTTTAGGTAAGTGAGCTTTTCTGGAATGCAAAGCGATGTTTTCCGCACGCAGGGTACAGGAAATCTGTGGTGGTATGCGTGACAAGGTTGCGCATCATCATTATTTTTTTCTTGATTTGCCGTTTTCTGTCATGTCAGCTTGCGCACGGTCTTCTTCTTGACCTTGCGCGCTTCAAAATGTAAGAACTGCACAATGGTTGCTCCGATTTTGACGATCTATGGCTCAAAATTTTCTTGAGGGACCTGGCCAGAGGATTACCGAGCCATATTTTTGGTTTTCACCGAGCTTGTGTCATCGATTCCCACAGATGTTTGTCCCATCGAGGGACGAAAATCCACAAAATCCCGTTCGTGGGACTCAGAGCACGGATTTGAAAAAATCGTTCGGTAATCCTGTAGTCCTTCAGCCAAGGAATCCTCCCTGAAAATTTCATGGCTCTCCGGCCAGTCGATCTTTAGAACGAATCGATAGAAGATTCAAAAAATATTCAAAATTCCAAGCCCGGTGATTGGCTGAAACACGGTTTTCACTGATCACGCCAGCACCTCGTGGAACAAAATGGCGCTGATGTTGAATGTACGCAACTGTGAGCCCTAAGTTTGTGTGTTTTTAGTTCGGTATTGTATTTGAACCAATTAATTTGCAATCACCTCGAAACTGCTGCAAGTGCTAGTACATGTAGTAGTAGTAACTGAGAGAGTAAAATTTGGACTTGTGCTTCGTATGTGAGCTAGCTGGAGCAAGCTGATGAAGAACGTAGTATCCAGTGGTCATCAATGGGCCGTCACATATGCACAGCATTGAACACTGATATTCAGTGATTAGACTAAGCAGTACCTGGAGTGCAACGCATGTGGAGATTGTGCTGAAGTGACGACAAGACAGCACCTGCTTAGTGCTGCTTGTGTCATCCCTGCCACGATAACCCTGTGAATGTATTAAATACATTTATACTGTGCAGCAGTTACTAGTGTTAGTGCAGTGTAGTAGTACAACATGGATTTGGAGGACATGATCAACGTAGGCCTGTACTTTGGCGCTGCCTTCCAGTTGGTTTGCATTCTTGCGGTCATTTTCGTACCGGCACGTGATGATGCGGAGGATGATGGAGAAGATTGTAGCAGTAGTTCTGGCAGTGGCTTGCATGAAGCTGAATCATCCAAGACAAGGGGTGCACTTGCATCAGTATCAAGCGCTGCAAAGAAAGGAGTGCGTGAGAGAAAGAAGAAGAAGTAGCGCATTATTTGTCCTAACTCTGTTGTTGTGTGTCAAAGTTCAAAACCAAATGACCATTTCCTTTGCTGAGTGACGGCGGTCGGGTAGCGCTATTGTTTCTTCCGGTAACGCCTCACGTTGCTGCCATGCTGAGACAATCTTCATCAAATTTAGAATTTGCTGCAACTCCAAGCACTATTTACGATTGTTACTGAATTCTCTAGACCATTATCACATATTATATTTACGCTGGAAGCTCTCCTACAAATTAGTTGGTCCATTCGAATTGTATCGCATCGCCAAGAAAGTTTACATCTGTCAGGCTTCTGTATCATTTATTCATTTAAAAAAAAAATGTTATTACTTTGCACATGTGGAGGATGGTGCTTTAGGGCGCGTTTGGTTGGTACGAACTAGAACAGGATTCACCAGAACAGCGCGTTTGGTTGGGACTGCACCTGTTCTGGGTCGGCCAGAACATGTTCTGCTTGCTCCGGCCTTGAGGCCGGAGCAGACCGAGCAGTTTCACTTTTTCACAGTGAAACCGGGCGGGAACATCGATTTTGGTCCCAAATGATCACGTGCATACGCTTTGGGGTTAGACTCGGCGTACCGTACACAGTGACCATGGTGACCCATACACATTTTGAAGATTGCACCAAGTCTGGCATATTTTTCACAAAAAATTGCTCTGTTTTTGGAGTACCGTTTGGTTGGCATGAGGCTGCTCCATGTGCAGTGCACCAGCTGTTCGATCCTGTTCTAGATCGTACCAACCAAACGCACCCCTAGTGTAAATGTTGTGGGAGAAGGTATGGGTGTTTCCTGTTCAGTATAGTATAACTTGAATCAACACAGTCATGATATCAATACATTCATAAACCAAAGGCTGTGTTTACATCAGCGTTTTCAACCCACCACACTTGGCTGGAGTTTTTTTTTACATGATGCCATCGCGCTTGACCCCCAGTGAGTAATAAAATAACACGCAAATTCCTGCCACTGTAGAGTAGTCGCATGATCTCACAAGACTACTTACAAGTACACACATGAATCTTAGTCTGCATTATAAAATAGTCTCCTTGGATAGCCACCCACCTTTTTGCAAACTATACAAAGTGTACTTGGGTTGAACTTTCTCGAGTGAATGCAGCCGAAGCTGCGGTTAATGTGTATGTGTGTGTGTGTGTGGGGGGGGGGGGGGCAATTTCAATGATTTTCCGGAGTATAAGCTGCACCCATTTTTTTGTCACGAAATACAGACATCTATCCGGCCCATGCCATTGACCATTGTAGTATAAGCAGCACTGACCTTTTTGGGTGAATTACTGGTATTTAAAAGTGTGGCTTAATTAAACTCTGGAAAATACGGTATATCACATGCGCAGTACTTCAGATTAGGGACCGGCGGATTCTGCTCGAAAAGCAGTGAAATTGGCAGAACCATACAAACCTTATGGCGGGCAATTCCTCGGATTCTGCTCCATTTCTTTATCCACATCCCAAACATGCATGAAACTTACCAGAAAAAGCACCGAATTCTGCCAATTTTTCTGCCGGCAGAATCCGCCGGACCCTACTTCAGATGTACATTTTGTTCGCTTTTTGGTTGAACATCGGATGTGCAGGCTATGATACAACACACATACATCGTACCGTATGTCCCCACCTTTAAAGGAGGTATATTCGATCATAAAGTCAAGCTCAGTTATAAAGCCATGGAATTCATAAATGAAATAATGACATTTGAAGTATGTTTTGTAAAAGTGAAGGAATAGTATTATGCTAGTCTGGAGCAAAACCCGTTCGTGGGGATCCAGGTGCTCCTGCAGTGTAGTGTTTGTGTGGTTCGAATACAAGCCTACCACTGACAGGGGCTTCTACAGTTTGGCCTCGCCGCCAAGCAATACACGGTACATGTCATTATACAGGTAAAAAAGCAGATCATAGTCAAGTGCCCATCCCATACCCATGTTTGCGTCCGGGCGTGCAATGCGACCGAATACCAGTACAGGTACCAATACTTCTGCTATGTTGATAGATCACGGATGCACTTCAGGATCGTTCTTCCAAACCAGAACACTGTTTCTGGTTCATTGAAGCAGGGACACTGTATTTAGAGTGTGCAAGCAAAAAATGAAATTGATACAGTTATTAACAGAACCTTCCAAGTAACGTTAGTTGGAAGGCTGTTGGAGTGCGCATCCACGTGCTAGAGCTGATTGGCAGTTAGATGTAGAACGTCAGTACCGTTGGTCAGTGTCATGCAATGTTATTGCATGAGCTGATTGTCAAGTAACTGGTCGTGTAAGTAGACATTCTACTTTTATAGCGTAACTAATACGTGTAGTTCCTTGGTCCTTTTATTTTGTATAAATTTATCGTTGGCCCTCCATCCGAGTCCATTCAAGCAAACGTGAACACGATAAGCAACCAACGCAAAGGAGGGAAGCAATACTGCTATGGGCTGAGATTGATTTCACGTGAAACATCTAGTTCAATTCAGTATAAAAATCGAAGGCTAGCTATTGATATCACAAAGTACTTGACATTGTACATGTATGCACAACAATAGTATCTACGAAGGCAACTAAAAAGAAGAGTTCCCTACTTTGCCTGCGATGCACCGTAACAGCTTACATAAACAAGACCACATCATAAGCCTGCACTCAACGATCATTTACGAAGGGTAGAGAAATTTCAAAAGGAAAGGAGAGAACTGAAGATGGCAAAGATAAACCACTTTTGTCCACACTAAACGAGAAACACACTGCTTGGCTGCAGATGACTGGATTTCTGCGACGGAAAAATGGAAAAAATGGACTGCTGACAAACAAGTGGTCCACCATGACTGACCGATCCATGACAACTGAGAGGCCTTGGTAGACTGACAGAGACTGCTCACGGGGCAAGCCAAGTACAGTAGCATAGCACACTTTCTACTTCAGTTCTTTCACAAAGAAAGCTGGATCAGGATCTGGGAGGACGGGTAGCACAACACGCATATTATTCCCGGAGTACAATTCTAGCGTGAACCCCTTGTGGGTCAACTCCTTGTCCTGAAACGAAGCAGCAAAAATCGCGAGAAAGAGAGACTGGTAAATGGCTGACCGCGCCACTGCTATCAGCACAGGCCTCACAGAGCAGAAATTCATGTTCACAAGCTTCATAGAGGATGTCATTAACATGCTACAACAAACGACATGTTGCAAGCATGCAAAACATTGAATGATTCAATACATTCTGATGGCAAAGTAAGATGTCGTCACAAAGGTTTTTTTGTCGTCCCTGAAACGAACATCGTTCATTTCGTACTCGGACCCCCCCCCCTGAAACGAATGCAACTTGCTATGCTGGATGACGAAAATCGCATGCATGTACTTGAAGTACATGTATATACTTCGAAGTAATATGTACAGTGTCGGTCGACATGTGATTTTAGCTTGCACCCCCCCCCCCCCACACACACACAAATGATGTTCATTTCAGGGACGACAAAAACTTTTGCGACGACCCCTATGAAGCAAGTCTGTTCAGGAAGCATTTGACAAGAAAGTGCCTAGCAAAGCCTGTGTGTAAACAGGCAGCTTACCTTCAGGTACGTGAATAGGGCCGAGTAAATGCGTTTGGCGGCAATGATGATCGACAACTTATTGACCATTGGGAAGTCCACAACAGCGGCTTTCTCCAATGCCGGAATGGTGGTCAGTGCGTAACCTCTTCCCATCAGAGTGTCACGATATTGTGCTCCCTCACCAGTCAACAACGCCCCAACAATATAGCGACATTTATTCGCATCCTGCATGCACGGACGAGTGATACAAAGATGATAGAGAACTATATTGAGATTATACCGTAGTGACGCGCATTTAATAAGCGCATGTGCCTATACCCGGGCATAAGCACATGGGCTTATAAGTGAACTTAAATGCAGCCCATCCCGCGACACACGGACACCACAAAAACACCATGTTCACTTAGTTCCATGTGCATATGCGGTATCACACTATTTGCATAATTATGCAAGGTACCGGTACACTAGCAACTGAAGCGCATGCGCCTATGTGTGAGACAAAACGACCCGCAAAAATAGCAAATAACGCAAAAATCCACTCACGAGCGCATGCGCCTTTATGTGCGTCACTACAGCATCTGTTTGATACAGGGATCTAAGACTGCTCAAGAATGTTCGTGATTTCAATATCACGAGCAGAAAATTAAGGAATCAACGCAGAATCAGTCACCTACACCAAGAACATAGATTGTACCGCTCAGAAAAAAGAGCGTCGGTGTTGGTTTTCTAGCAGTTTTTGCTATACATACATACGTACCGTAAAGTCTTGTATAAAAGCCGCGGCTTCTATGACTTTCTTGGTGAAATTTTGCAGGCTTCTATATGAGACAGGCTTCTATACAAGACAGGTATTTCTATGTATGTCAACACTAAAACCAGGCTTATGTGTGATTTGATGGGCCCAAAATTGCGGCTTCGATTCGAGGGCGGCTTCTATTCAAGTGCGGCTTTTATACAAGACTTTACGGTATGTAATAGCGCATGCACACGATCCAGTACCGATTGTTTCTAAGAGCATGCTAAGTATAAGAACGCAGTCAGGTTGCTCAAATATAAGTACCGTAGAATCCCGCGGATAAGCCCACCCGTGCATAAGCCCATGCTCGCGCATAAGCCCAGGCCAAGCTCGAACATCGCGAAGCTTCGTTGTACAAGCCCACGGGCCTAGGTCGTACCATGTATGTCGTACATGTACGGTTTGATTTTTGCTGTACATTTCAACACAATCATCGGTTGTTTTTGTTTGCACAGTGGTTTTCAGCAATGTATTTTTGACTTCCTTGGTACTTTCCAATAGCACAATTTTGGTGTCGGCGTATAAGCCCGTGCCGGCGTATAAGCCCGTGCCGGCGTATATGCCCACTGAAATATCCTTGTGAAACAGATAAGCTCTGGGGCTTATCCGCGGGATTCTACGGTAAGTCCCAGCCCGACCCCTTGGAAACAACGTTCTTGGCCGCATGACTCCAACAGGATCTAGCTAGGAGAAAAAAAGAATGGGGGGGGGGGGGTCAGGGGAAATAAACAGTCAGCCTATTTTCCAATATTGGCTCGACACACAAAACGCACACCCGGAACGATCGATTAGTGGCCACATGTTTGTTGTATGAACTGAAAAAACACATAATCGAAAAAGTGAATAGGGGAAGCGCTATCGGAGTAGAGGGTGGGGTGCTGCCCCCCCCCCCCCCCCCCAGCTAACGTTAGAACCCTGCTCTATTGTACAACAATTGTAGGCTAGAAAAATATTTCCCCACTGGCCAAAATTGGCAACTTTTTATTGATTCGGTGCCGCTGACAAGCACCTATTGGATGATGAAGTCTGGTTTGTGTGAAAGTTGAACCATTGAAATTGTTGCCATCCAAAAGACACACGCCTACAATACCGGAAAAGAAAGTTATCAGACATTTTCTGAATTATTTGAGTATGCGGCACGGTATATCTACCACATGTACATGCATACTCTGATAATTCAATTGCGTGCATATTCAATTGCCCTTACAACTACGTCCGGGTTGTCGTAATAGACGCCCATCAACGTCGTCTTGTGGGACGTGGCAGCCATGAACTCCATAAATACCGGCCCGCAGTCTTTGTAATTTCCAATCATGTACTTGTAAGCAATTGGCAACTCTCCTTCATAAGGTTTGGTAATATTGATGCTAATGGGATAGAACAGTCCGCTGTAGTACAAATAGCCCAAGATGAGAAGGAGCAGGGCTCCCACCACGACGGCAACAATATCCCACATCTCGAGAATTCTAGAAGGCGAGGAACAACCTGAAGACTGAATTATCTTTCTCCGCCTGGATTCTTCAAGTAACGGTTGTACCGTCAGTGGAGTGTTTTTCTTCTCTCTCAGCTAGCTAGCTCGCTCGTCCTGACCCGTCCGAACGTGTCTGGGCAAGTACTGTCAGTGAATACTGACTGTGCACAGACTGTGCAGTCGTAGATCCGGATATCCATAGAGTATGCATGTCATCATGGTGTTCAAAAAGACAAAAACCATTCAAAAGACGAAGAAGCTCGCGAGGATGCATCGATTGCCTGATTGATTGGGTAGATCTACTACTGCATGCATGCATGCGCTATCCACTGAGCTCCACGTGCCGCGCCACAACCTGCCATTCGCGGATTTCGCGCCAAACGCTACGTTCGCGCCAAAGCAAAAATATTATTATTTTTTAAATGAAAAAAAAAGAGATTGTTGACGTCGCCAGATGCAGACTCGCCTGTGTTGTGCACGTGACTTGCACAGGCAAAAGAACACAGATCGTCGCATCGCACGACGACACGTGGTCTACCAGCTACATGTACATATATGTACAGACTGTCAGTGCCATGCGGCCCATGGCCCATGCCCCCCCGCGCGGTCCCCCCCCCCCACACACACGGAGCATGCAGTGGTCAGTGTACATGTACCGTATATATACAGTGGTGGTCAAAAGTTTTGACCCACCATGCAGATTTTTCGAATTCTGAAGGTTTGGGCTGTAAGCTACTAAATTTTTGGTTGAGGACCTCTGAATCAGGCTGAATAGTGAAGTAGAAATGAAAAATGCTGAAACACGGAGTCATCTGGGGACTACTGTGGTCAAGTATATGTAAAAGGTGGGTCAAAACTTATGGCCAACGCCCGCACTATCATAAACCGCCAACAGGATACACGAAATAGTGTGATTTCTAAAAAGTATTCAACTAAACTAAAGTCTAGAAGTCAGTCCCGGCCTATTCCAGATACATCCACCACTTTGTAACCCCTCCATTGGCCTTGATGATCGCTTGCATACACTGCCGCATTGAATCGACGATCTTCTTGCGCTCGTGAGGAGAAATCAACTTCTATGCCTCCCGGCACACTCGCCACAGCTCATACTGGTTTCTGGGGGTGATTTCGACATCGTGCTGCTTCAGCCCAGCAATTTTGCAGAGATTCTCAGTTGGATTGAGGTCAGGTGGCTGCAGGGGCCATGTCAGGACGGTGATGCCGTTCACCGTCCGCCGCGCCTCCGTTCTGTTTGCGGAGCGTTTGCGGCCATAAGACACCACCCACACCACCCACAAGCTGCATCATGCTCAGCAACAACATGTTTTCGGATGATGCGAGGTACTGGTCCACATTCATCGTATCCATCACCCGGCAAATGCGCGCTACGCCGTTGCTGGCCATGGCTCCCATACATTGATATTGCCGTCGCGGCGCTTCACAGTTTTGCGGGTGCATGTGCCAGCCAGAGCCTATCCTGTCCACCTCCTGACGTAAACTGCATCACCAGAGCCCTTGAGGTTGATTTTAGACTCATCAGTCCACAGAAATTACCACCAGTCATCACTGCTCCAGTCCTTGTGCGTCTATACAAATTTAAGGCGTTTCGCCTTATTCACAGCACTGATGAAGGGCCATTTGATGGCCATACAGCCACGTAGGCCTGCTCTCTGCAACTTGCGTCTCACAGAACGCACAGAAATCGCGTTATCACCGTCGCTCACCATCTCAGCTCGCAGGCAGTGACGGATTTGAGGCGATTCGCCATTGACTTCATGATATGGTGGCGATCTTGTCTTGCACTGGTCTCTCTTGGTCGGTCTGATCGTGGTGAAATGTTGTCGCGGCGACCTTGTCGCGCGATTTGTATCATGTTTGTGCCTGTTCTTGTTTCAGTACAAAACGCTAGTTCCATGCCCACGTTCCCCGTGCTTTGTATGACTTGTTCTGGCCAACGTATTCATGACTGTACATGTACTTGTCAAGGCACGTGCATGCAGCACAGTTTGGCGCGCTTTTGCGAATGTGTTTGCTTCTCTCACGGTGGTGGGTTTTTTATGCTGCTCTTCTTGGACACGAGTGGTTTTCAGTTTTGTTGTTCTCTAGTATTATTCTTCGAAAGAGCGATTACTACAGACTCATTTGTCCTATGATGTGTGCCACCTGTAGAGGTGAGATCGGACTTGTGACCTGTGTTGATAAATCGAGAGATTGGGAATTCTAATCTTTCGACATGGTGCTTTAGTGACCAGAGATTTTCCTCAGTTTATTTAGTAAATTCCGACCAGAGTGATGGAGACTATCGCCCAGCTTGTAAAGTGTAGAGCAAACACGAAGCGACGACTCACACGCCTTCGCCACAATTTAACCCGGGAGCTTGCCAAAGACGCTCCATCACCACACTACCTGCTACGAGATTGGCAGCAGGCTGAACGCCTTGCAGCTGAAATCAATGCCACACAGGCTAGAATCCGCGATCTGACCGAACAGGCGACTTCCTCGGATGTTGAGGACCGCCTGGAGCAACTCGACAAGTGGGAGTTCGAGTTCGATGATGACCTGGAAGTCCTGAGGGATGCACGTACCGTTCTACAGAGGGAGAACCCGTCCGGACTCGCCACAGCAGATGCGGAACTGGAGGCAATCGCCAACTCGAGTCGATCCAGTGCCCCACAGCCTCCCCCACGACGTCACCAGCCGCTGCCTTGACCAGCGTATCCTTCAGCCCATCAGCAGTGGTGGTCCACTCCAAGGGTCCACCTTCCGCTCCTGCGAGCCCTCCTGTGACTGCTGTTAGTCCTGTCCCTGCTACTGGCGCTCCAGCCTCTCCAGTCGTCCCGTCTCCCAATGTCTCCGACGCCCATCAGCAGTGGTGGTCCACTCCAAGGGTCCACCTTCCGCTCCTGCGAGCCCTCCTGTGACTGCTGTTAGTCCTGTCCCTGCTACTGGCGCTCCAGCCACTCCAGTCGTCCCGTCTCCGAATGTCTCCGAAGCCCATCAGCAGTGGTGGTCCACTCCAAGGGTCCACCTTCCGCTCCTGCGAGCCCTCCCGTGACTGCTGTTAGTCTTGTCCCTGCTACTGGCTCTCCAGCCACTCCAGTCGTCCCGTCTCCGAATGTCTCCGAAGCCCATCAGCAGTGGTGGTCCACTCCAAGGGTCCACCTTCCGCTCCTGCGAGCCCTCCTGTGACTGCTGTTAGTCCTGTCCCTGCTACTGGCGCTCCAGCCACTCCAGTCGTCCCGTCTCCGAATGTCTCCGAAACCCCCAGCGACCAACTCGTGCGGCAGCTGACAAGGCCCGGCAGAATATTGCAAAGTGGACAGCTGTATCGTTGCTGCACGTACACATCCCACACGCCTGATAAGTTTGACCGTGTCAGAGTGTGAGGATTAGGTGGTGCTTGGTCCAATTGGCAGTGACCTCACAAGCACATAAAACTCTCTGTATGCCTGTTTACCTGCTTGCTGTGTGTGTGTGTGTGTGTGTGTGCGTGTGTATTTGCATTGCTTATGCTCTATAAGTTACCTCCCGGTGTACATTCCCGGTCGGCTGGAGTGTCGCGGCGACCTTGTCGCGGCGACCTTGTCGCGCGATTTGTATCATGTTTGTGCCTGTTCTTGTTTCAGTACAAAACGCTAGTTCCATGCCCACGTTCCCCGTGCTTTGTATGACTTGTTCTGGCCAACGTATTCATGACTGTACATGTACTTGTCAAGGCACGTGCATGCAGCACAGTTTGGCGCGCTTTTGCGAATGTGTTTGCTTCTCTCACGGTGGTGGGTTTTTTATGCTGCTCTTCTTGGACACGAGTGGTTTTCAGTTTTGTTGTTCTCTAGTATTATTCTTCGAAAGAGCGATTACTACAGACTCATTTGTCCTATGATGTGTGCCACCTGTAGAGGTGAGATCGGACTTGTGACCTGTGTTGATAAATCGAGAGATTGGGAATTCTAATCTTTCGACAAATGTAGTCAATTTTTGTTTCCTGACAATTCTACGTATCGTAGGATTACTCAAATCCAACAGAGGAGCGATACCACGCCAAAAGAGACCGTCAACACTCAGCTTCACGACCATTTCCCTCACATCCTTGCTAATCTGACCTCGGTTCACTAAATTGGCTGAAAATACCATCTCCGTCGTCAAAATAATCAAGTTTGATATCGCAAACTCTCGAAGTGAGAAGTCAAGTGTTGATTTTCAACTTTCCCGGCACGTGCATCAGCCTGACAACTTTTTTGAAACCGTACGGTACGGTAGAGCAAAATTTGGTCACGTGGCCATAAGTTTTGACCCACCCAAATGTATGGTGATCCATCACAAATCTCAGTTGACAACGGATTCTTGCAAATTTTAGTGTCCTTGCCAAGTTTCAATCGGCTTTGGCCTCAAAGAAGTCAAAAACGGCGTGTTTAGGAGCCAGACTGAGCTGTACTGACGATTCCATGGGGTGGGTCAAAACTTTTGGCCACCACTGTACGTACTCAGTACTGCGCTGTGTAGCCTATAACCATGATAACTACTAAGTACTAGTATTAGGCACTTCAGGCGATTTTTTCAAAACGAGAAATACGCGTATTTCTTTTTTGTATCCGATTCAGATAGGTTTAGGAAGACTCCACAGAAAATTTGAAGCAAAAAGAATAACTTGGCACAGAGATATAGCCACCCAAAGTCAGAGAATTGAATAACGGCATTTTCAGTATTTCGACGGCACCAGCAGCATATCAGAAATTGGCAGAACTTGCTTCAGTGTCTATAGTGGCAAAATACCAGGCTCGCTGGAAGCAGGTCAAAATAACCAGATGAATGCAGAAACAGCATGGTTTGGAAAAACTTCGGATTTTTCATCCGTCCGGCAGCTCCGACGAAGATATCGGGTGTGGTCACCATGGCAACTCCATAGCAACAGCATAGCAACTCCATCGCAACAGCATGAAAACAGTGCAGAGAAGCCTTTGGAAAAGCATAAGATGAGACTTTGAGGTAAGATAGAGTAACTACAATAATTCAGTGGCAGAACACATTGTTGCTACATGTACAGTACTGACGTGGTGACAAGTACGGAAGAACAATGAGCCGAAGACTGAGCATACTAGAATTTACCGGGTATTTGACGGAAAGAAATGACAAACTATTACATGTAGAACATCGTCTGCAAATTTTTGGGACTACTGAAACTTTAGCAACTCCAGCATGAGAGATTTTGTGCATAGAGTACAGAGTGTGTGCTGGATTCTTGGTATAATATCACCGTCAATGCTTTTCTTGGTCGCTGGAAGCCACCTGCTGATCAGCTGACGATTTGTTCCGAGCAGGCCGTTTTGATGTCAGCTCTCTTGGTCCAGTCGCCGAAGTATATACTGTCCTACTCGTCGCCTGCAGGAGAGGAGGACTGCTCCGATGCGACTCCAATAACACCTGGCAATATTTCTTCTTGCGCAGCCATGCGCATGGGCTCCGACGAACAAGGACTATTGCCGGGAGGACGCCTGTCGCGGTTCGCTTCCAATAACACCTCGCATTATTTCTCCTTGCGCAGCAATGCGCAAAGTGTCGGACGAACGAGGACAACTGATTCCGAAAGGAAATACGACGCTGAAGACGATGAGCTACATGGCAAATGCGTGCAACCAAGTGAAATGCCCGAAAAATCCTTGCCGATTTTACTCGAACTGTACGTGAGTTCAAAAAATTGCCGCATCATGACGTATGTGGGCTCAAACGAAAGCTGAGGGCCTCAGCTACATGCTGCGCCACATGAGAAGGCCCTGCGCAGCTTCCGTGCAGCTACAGATCTACAGTCAACTTCGCTTATAACGACACTCGGCGGGGCATCAGAAAAGTGTCCTTATTCGCGAAGTGTCGTTATACCCGAAGTCTCATTACATGTATACAGGTAGTATTGACTTTGCTCTGGGCATGGAAATTCTGTCGTTATTCGCGAATTGTCGTTATATCCGCAGTCGTTATAAGCGAAGTTGACTGTATCTATGCATGCGCCTTTCCTTGGTGCCACGCATGTACGCGATTCAGCGTTAGCACTTTTTGACAGGTCATGTCACGTGACTGAAGTGCCTACTACCGTACTGGCAATATATGTTGCCGCGTAACGCGTAACGCAGGGGGTGCGGCGTAACGCGCGACCAGGCTAGTGCGACAAATTTTCGTTGCGTTCGTAACGCGCGTCCGGCGGGGTGCGGCGATCTTTTCATTGCAAAAAAGGCTGAAAACTGTGAAAGCACGTGTACCGCGTGGTGAAAAGTTCAAAACTGGACGCAGCAGGAAGTCCTGCAATAGCAAAAAAAGGACTGCGGCAATATAGAAACCTGTGTAACGGCTCCTGTGCGACTTTGCATGTAACGCCCTGCGTGCGGTAAACATGTGCCAATGTAACGCTTCATGGCCTCACTGCGACCATATATATTGCCAGTACGGTACTAGTACAGTCCGTATCGCCTATAAGGTTGGCGGCTATAGTAATATACCGGATATAGTGATCAATTTCTCAAATTCATTTTCATTTGCCATAACTAAGTATACACAGTTATCGCGTATAGTAATAATCGTTTATAGTAATATATCGCCTATAGTGATCAAATTCATATTTCAAAAGACGTCTATTACACTATTTTTTGCATCGGTTATAGTGATTGATGTGAAATCAAGCATGTCAGAGGAGAACAGGGTGTTACCTCTTCGTGAAGAACTTGTCCAGTGAGTGTTGTTTGGTGAGTTTTGCTTGTACAAGTTGCCAAAATATGCCTCCATCATGAGGAAATCCTGATTTTGTGTGTCCGGAGCTACAGCCAGCTACATGTACATGACATTGTACATGTATGTAGTGCGTATGTGCACGGCGCGCTGAGTCGTTTGACACCTCACTCGCATACATTGCATGCAGTATCGGTCATAGTAATATATCGCTTATAGTGATAAAATGCTCAAAATCAAACACCAACGCTATAGGCGATACTGACTGTATTACTTAGTATAACTATAAGTGTGTTTTTTTGTAGGCGCCTAGCGCGATAGCGTCTGTCAGTACAGTACTCGTACCGCATGTCAGTTGTCACACTCCACGAGACACTCAATGATCGTAGACTCTACATTGTAGACACGACTTCGAGCACTTTCATAATGTTCACGACAGGATAGTCAAACAAAAGCTTCTTCCCAGTATTTTTTTGGTTTGGGATATGAAGTGTTACATCCTCGTCTAGGCCAGGCTGTAGGTGTTTTGTTTCCTTGGTGTTCTGAAGCAGTGAAGTTCTTAGCTCCCTGCAGCTCTCTACCCGAGAGAATGTGTAATCGAGGTGTTGCAGGGACTCTCTTGATCATTCTAGGTGCAATTATCCTAGTGGCTGCCATCGGTTCTCCCTATCTGGTGCGGAGACTCCTGAAGCAGGTAAGTGACGAGGAAGAAGAGTAGGAACTAAAAAGGGTGCAATGATGTCAATTTTTGTCTTGTCCGTAAGAGGAGTGGGTTGCTGGATAGGCATGATATCAGGACTTGAAGCTTTCATAGGACACTGTTCCAGCAAGGCATAACCATGATAACTGACAGGCACACACTGTGACACAGTGTCGATGAGAGCCACCGCAGACGAGTACAGCACAATACACACGTAGCGAAGACACAGTACCAGGTTAGAGGGAAAGTAGGGCAGTGTGCAGGCCATAGTTCGTAGTGCATGAGAAATTTAGATGCACATGTACTGTAAAATCCCGCCGGACGCCCCGTCTCTCCCATGCGTCCCTCCATGAATTCTTGTCAGGGAAGTGATAATGATTGTATTATCGTATGACTCTGTGAAGTGTGATGCCGCACTGCACTGCAGACGTGTGCTCGACCCGGTTGGAAATGTACGCAACAGTTCACACCCTCTTGACCAGGGATCGAACAAACCCTGGGTTGTGACGGGTTTGTACGACTCCCTGCTCTTGACCTTTGGTCGGTGTACAAGACGCACGCACAGTTCACGTAGGGTGAGTACTTGTTCATGTACTACTGAATGTGGCAAGTAGACTCGTCCATCCCCTCCTCACCGACCTCAGCTCCCCACCTGGACCTATTAGAAGGGTCGCGGAGGTAGGGGCGCTCTGGCGGGATTTTACGGTACTTGGAATATTCTTCTTCATGTACATGTAAGTAAGTAGGGTGTTCAAAAGCCCGAAGAGTGCTCACAGCCTGAAGAGTGCTCAAAGCCTCAAAGCCTGAAGAGTGTTCCACCACCCGAAGTGTGTTCAATGCCCTTATATGGCAGATCTTTCCACACTGCAGAGAGAAAGGAGGATGCAGAGTTTCCACGACCATCAGGCAACTGATGATCCAAAACAGGCATCCTGAGCATAGTAGGAAGCGAGGCACGGAAGGGAAAGCAATAGGGCAAGCTTTTTGGTGATTGAACATGTCATCTTCAAAAGGCTCAAGCTCTTCAATCAGCTGAGGTCTGTGAGGATGAGCGTGCAGGTATACCTTATCCTTTTACGGGTGTTGAGCAGTCTTGGGGCAGAGGAGCACCCTGCCTGACTACGTCAGGGGCTCCGTCTTGGCCATTGGTTAAGTACTCTCTTCCTTTATTGTTCATATTGAGTGGAGGCACCAAAACGGGTTCACCTGACCTACTCAATGAAGCATGTTCTCCTTCTGTCGACCGCCCAATACACCAGCAGGCTGATTGAAATGTTTGAGAGTCACCGTACTCTGCTCCAGTGCTCCAGCAGAGTTTATCAGTGGAGGTAGTAGACTATGGATGATTGACTGAGAATAATGTTATATCAGGCAAAACTGGCGCATTAGCGCACCTTTTATTATCAGTATTATCATATTACCCTGTATTGTATCATTCGTTCACCTCAGTCAACCATTCATTGTCTTCTATCCCTGCTGATGAGCTTTGTTGGAGCAGAACAGCTGGAAGGACTGACAATACCGTACCTGCCAAGTATCCCGCATTTTCGGATGAGCTCCCGCGATCCCGAAATTCCTCTCGATTATCCCGAAAACCAGTGTACAATAAACAAGTCTTGATATTGTTCTTGGAGCACTCCAAGTGACTTGTCTAGTTGTCCTTATTGATTCTGTACCGTCATAGCTGTAGCACCAGTGGATCTACTAGTACTCCTTCCATGAACAGTCCCTGAAAACCTCTTTTGAGTCTTGAACATGCGTAAACATGTGATGCATATCATCATCATCATCATCTACAATTGTAATCAATAATGTCACAAATTGTTGGGGTCATCCTTTAAAAAAAGCCCTCTCAGTGCTTGGCAGGTATTCATTATCAAAATCTCAATTGAATTTTCCTGGCTATAGTGGTGATGTGCAAATAAAGTGGGTCGGTCGAGAGCGCATCGTGGAGTTACTGATTTCAATGTAATAGCCAGGTTTGTCGCTAATTTCTCTTCTCAAATACGGTATCCCGAGCATCAGATTCATGTTAGGATGATGACATTAACTGTCTGTTCTTTCTGCTGTTTCTTCTATTTTCTGCAGCAACTACAATATGCCAACGGCACTACACTCTACACGTCTTGGGTGAAGCCCGTCACTAGAGATTTTAATATCTATATTTTTAATATCACCAACCTTGACGACGTCTTGAATGGATCTGTACCACAGTTGGACGAGATTGGGCCGTATACGTATGAGTAAGTTGTCAATGCTGTGCTTGATTACTTTGTTGCTCTGTACTGATTTTTAAAAAGAGTAATGGCGTGAAAGGCCTTACCAGACTCAGCAGTGACTTTATTCATGTGGTGTTTGGGCTAGCAGTTTCAACTCAAATTGATAATACCGTAATGTCGCGTACAAAAGCAGGTGCTTACGGCCGTATAAGCCGATGTCAGTGCTAGTTTCTGTTCAAGTCAGGCTTCTATTCAAACCACGTATCTCTATATATGTCAACACTAAACCAGGCTTATGTGCTGACAGTGTATCTTAAAAATCAGGCTTGTATTCAAAACAGGCTTCTATACAAGACACTACAGTATTCAAGTTGTGGTACACCTAACGAGGACCCTCTGCCAAGGGAGCTTGGCATGTCACCCATCCTTTGTCTCAGTTCTCCGCCTTGTCTGTCCCTATAGGTGTTTGGATCTGAGTGTGTGTGTGTGTGGGGGGGGGGGGGGGTACATGCGTGCGTGCGCGTGAGTTCATGTCTGTGTTTGCTTGTATGTTCCAGTGTGTGAACACACGCTGTGTTATGTTCATACTTCAAAGTAGTACTTCATATGTCAGTCTGTGACCATATGTTGTCATAGCTTTCGTGTGATCATCAACTGACAACACCTTATGTGGCACTTCCCATGAGTTACTTCGAAGTAATTTAAAACCCTTCACCATCAGACTTCATACTCTTCCTCATCATCATTGTTCCAGGGTGCGACAGAGCTCTCGGCCATTGAAGAAATGTTGAGTCACCTCCACCATTACACTGCACTCTTTAGCCGACTAGACCCTCCTGCAAACAACCATCACCACTGCGAGGACACTTCCGTAGACGATATTGAAAATTCCTTCGAACAGCTGTTTCGCTACTACATAGCGCATCAGTGAATGTTGAATGATTAGAAATATAGACCAAACTGCTATTATATGGTTTTCCACATACAAAACTGGCATAGCTAATCATTCAATCTATACCCGGGCATAAGCACATGGGCTTTTAAGTGAACCTAAGGCCATGGTAAAAATTATCTTTGATTCTCAAGTACGCGCGCACCGATTTTTGGCGGCGCACCGACGATTTTTTAAATTTCTATGCATGCATATGCGCTAGGGGTGAAACGAGTATCTTTTTTGACCAATCGATCACTCATTCATAATATTCGATCGAGTATCCGATTATTTCGAGTATTTTATCGAAATTCAAAAGCGCTAGATTTGTGAGTTCTCGACCAATTCAGAAGAAATTATCTGTGAGCGTAGCACAAAAGTCGCCAACGTCTTGTACAGAGTGTAAAGTAACGATTTCCACCAGTACTTTCATTATCTCAAAACAAAAATAACCTTACTTGCCGTGGTGATCGCATCGTCCAAGTCATAAAATACTGACTAAAAGGCACGAATAATGCATGTACACCAGTCGATGAGCAGTACAACAGAAGTTTTTGAAAAATAGAATGCCAGTACTAAAAAAAAAAAAAAAAAAAAACCATCGAGTGCAAAATTTCGAATACTCGCTCGTTTGAGATTTTCGAACGAATACTCGAATATTCGAACTAATCGTTTCACCCCTAATATGCGCACATGAAAACGGGTCAATGCGAAAGGCATGAATCAGGGAGTAGTAAAATACCGGTATATTTCTACTCCATGGCCTGAATAACGAGAGAGCTTGGAAGCTCAGGGCCCTACGCTATGCTTTTATGCTTTTTTGCCTAGCTCATCGTACATGTTATAAGAACTGATGGAATTGTCTTTTTCCGTTCATTGGCCACATCACTGTATTGCAAAAACGTTTCAATCGGTTTGAATATTATGAGTTAGGCAAAAGTATTTGCAGAATTTATTGCGGATTGTTGTTTCTCTAATAATCATCTACTTTTGTTTTGCTCCTTCTTTAATTTTTATCTCCTTATATTGTAAATCAACAAATTTTGGCCGATGAGAAATAGAAACCTCTCGATTAGAGAGGTTAAGATGCACGTTATTTCCGACGTGACGCGCAGTTTCACGTCAAATTTGAAATCGATCGGTATTTTTGCTCTCACATGCATCCATTGCTCAATCATGCATCATTTGCCTATATGGCAAACGTTGGCCTGCGATTTACTTTGGCCGGTTGGTACCAAGCGGCGAAATCAGCGAAATTAAATCGCCAGCGATCATTAGTTGATTTTAATACAGGAATCGGATTTTCTGGCCTTTTTGTAGTAATACATCTACATCGACCTGGTGAGCCAATGACGACGCCGAATGCATGATTGCCTGTGGAGCACATTACATAACTTTACAGTCTCCTAAAATACCTATCCTGTCCGACGGCAAAAGAGGCTGCAGATTTAGTTTTTCTGCGCGTCGACGGGATGTCTGCGACGCGAAAGTTCAGCTCGCGTTATTTGGCTCGCACGTCGAAAAAATCAACGCGAGTGACCTGCTGCTCACGTCGAAATTTGGACATTTCATAACTTTACAGTCTCCTATATAAATACGTATCCTGTTCGACGCCAAAAGAGGCTGCAGATTTAGTTTTTCTGCGCGTCGACGGGATGTCTGTCCTGACGTTTACTGGGACCGGCGCTGACTCTGCCGATCACGGGCGTTCTGGACTCGACGGGATGTCTGTCCTGACGTTTCCTGGGACCGGGTTAGACTCTGCCGATCACGGGCGTTCTGGACTCAACGGGATGTCTGTCCTGACGTTGCCTGGTACCGCCGGACTCTACCGATCACGGGCGTTCTGGAGTTGACGGGATCTCTCTTCCGACGTTTCCTGTGACCGGCACTGAATCGCTCGTTCACGCTTATTTTGGAGACGACGGGATCTCTCTTCCATAGTATGTTTATGCTGACGCATCCTATCACCTAATCGGCGTCTATTCTAATTTAATTTCCTCCTCGTCTCCCTATTTCTTTCCAAATCCCCCTCTACATCAGGGAGTCGTATGCATAATACGACGAATATTGGTACGGTACGGGACAGATACAGGAGCCCGCAAATATTGTGGACAGCTGTTATGTACAATCCTGTAGAGCCTTTGTAGTCACAGATACGGGACAGATACGGGACAGATACGGGATAGCGCCAGGCGTGACACAAACAAACAAACACACACACAAATACCAAATTAAAGCTGTGTGGACCCTGGCTAGCGCCAGACGTTACTGAAGTAACGTCTTCTGCATAGCTACGGGAATAAAATAATTATATGAACCTGTGACGTACATATGTGTGACCCTATCTTTGGAAATATAAAAATTGTGGGAAATAAAATAAAAAATCGCTCGCTCGCACCGATTTTCACAGGCTCATGACCTGAGAATCAACTTTATTTTTTACCATGGCCTAACCTTCACTGATGAGCTATGTATTAGCGAAACAGCTGTCTGAAGGAATTTTCAATATCGTCTACGGAAGTGTCCTCGCAGTGGTGATGGTTGTGTGCAGGAGGGTCTAGTCGGCTAAAGAGCGCAGTGTAATGGTGGAGGTGACTCAACATCATCATTGTTGTCTGAAGATTGGTAAATAATCATGAAACTCAGAGTAACAAGAAATAAAAAAATAATCTTGTTCCATTGCTGACTTGTGTAAGTTATGGTCATATGTGTGCGTGTGTGTGTGTGTGTGTGTGTGTACGTGTGTGTACGTGCGTGTGTGCTCCTGTGTGCGTGTATGTGTGCATTATCGTGCCTGTGTATACATATGTGTATGATTGTATGTGCTCGTGTCTGTGTGTGTGTGTGTGTGTGTGTGTGTACGTGTCTGTGTGTGTGTGTGTGTGTGTGTACGTGTGTGTGTGTGTGTGTGCATGCATGTGTGTTTCTGACAGTGAGTACACTGGCCCAGTACCAGACAGCATCCGGTTTAGTGATGATGGCAATACTGTGCGCTTCAACCATCACGCCTATTATGTATTCAATGCAACGAAAACCAATGCTGCAAACAAAGGAGTGCACCTCAATCCCTTGACAGATCAGCTCATTGTACCGAATGTGCTTTTCCATGTAAGTCTAATGGGCTTATTGCCGTAGCTATGCACAATGTTCTGCTCATTCTACTATACCTGCGCTGGGAATGTAGTTCAAAGTACCCAATTGCAAGTGGGGAATCTAGAACCTTTTCCAGACTTTTTTCAGTGTGAGGCCGGAGGAAGCACTTCCGCAAGGGTTTGGCAACGCCTTTGACATTGTGTTGAGTTTGTGTGTATGTATAACTGCGGGTGCACATTGGGTGGTTGGTGTGCCCTCACAGAATCCATAAATACAAATACAATACAATACATGGAAGGAGTGTGTGCGTATGTGTGTGTGTGTATGTGTGTGTGTGTGTGTGTGTGTGTGTGTGTGTGTGTGTGTATGTGTGTGTGTGTGCTTGTTTTGTTTTCATTTCCTAGTCTGTTCTAGCGCTGTGCAAGAATCCCTTATCTATCCTGGCACCGGTTTGTGGCTTGTTTGAGTATGGCGTTTTGGCAGATCTTCATGTCCAGCCATTCGAAGTGAGTGCACCGACCTCCGAGCCCTTTGCTTCATACCTTCTTTGGTCATGCTTGTACACGGACGGCCATGAGGGCTGAATAATAGTGTTCATAGTACTTCATTTGCCAGTACGAGTACAATTATCGATCTTTTACACAAAACGAAAAAAGTTCCTTCAGTGGATGGGTGGGTCGAGGAGAGTTGTCGTTTTGAAAAATATTGATAGCTGAATTATCAATCCATTCTAGCTGTCAAGTCAATGTATTTTTCGTTTGGTTGGGTAGGTGGGTGGGGGAGAGTCAGAAGTAAACTTTTTTGTCCCGAGAAAATTATCGATAATGCCCGGATGGCTCCCGAATCTCAATTACGTGGGCAGTCAGGTTGGGACAGTGTGTGCAACTTGGATTAGTCACATATTGGTATGCATGTGTACTTAGCAGAGTGAACACATTCGCAAGCCATTTTCGTGTCACTATCATTGTTGTGGGTTCATAAAGGTACATTTGTCTGGGATGAAGTCAGGTGTTCGCCCTGTACTTTGCAATTCGCATTGCAAGACCGTTATTTTGAAAATGGGAAAAAATGGGTTACGGGGTAACTGTTTTCCCTGCCCCCCCCCCCCCCCCCCCTACTATTTTGACCTGGCTAGCACCCTGTATAGTGTCATTGATACTGAAGTAGTTGTTTAATCTCGCAGTCGTAAGGGTGTATGTTTGTTATGTTTAGTGTGCTTTGACCGGTCCAGGAAAATTGTCCTTTAAATATTGCTCCTTGTAACTACTGGCACACGGGTACAGTGGAGTCACGCGCCCAAGAACGTTGTTTCCAAGGGGTTAGCCTGGGACGTTCTTATTTTTTCAGCTATCTGACTGTGTTCTTATAGCACGTTCTTAGAAACAGTGCGTACTGGATCATATGTATCCGACAAGCTGCCAGAAAACCAATACCGCCGTTCTTAGCTTTAGGCTGTGGTGTTCTTAGTATTTCAGGCTGGACGTTCTTGGGCTTCACGTTCTTCAGCGTGCGACTCTACTGTAATACCAAAAGAACATCCGTGAATATCTGTTTGCTATCTGTAGTCCTAGGGCCCATTTGAAATTTCTCACTTTTACTTGACACATGTTTGCTAACATGGATTTTATGATCATTCCTGGATGGTTTTTGCCTCCTGAACACGATGGCATAGATTTCGATTGCCGAATTGTGTCCGAACATGGTGAAAAACATCAAAATAGAAAAAGGCCGTTATTACCATGGCAACCTAACTAAAATTGCTCCTATATCCATTTTTACTGACATGTATATGGCCAAGTAGCACCTCATTTTGCTCAGAATAAGCAGTAGATACAGTACGGCGACAAGTACTGTACTTTTACGGTGTCAAAACAAAATTTCCAAAGTGCAATGAAACTTGGCTATTGGACATGTACATGTACATGTACATGATTGTACATTACATGTCGCGTCGAATGTTAGCATTGAGGTACGTGTACATGGATGTGCAGCTAGCAGGTACATGAGACTATTTACAGGCATGCATTACTATAATTATCAGACTGCAAACACGAGAGAAGCGTCAGACGGTTCGGCGTTACACTTCAACTGAGAGAATAGGTATTGTAACCCAAGTACTAACAGGAGAAGGAAAAGGTTGTAGGAAACTGTCAGAGTCTAAGGAAAGAAGTGCTATAGGACAGTTGCAACCTGAACTAATTTACTCGAAGTACGTGTAGATAATACGATAGATCTCGCAGCAATGTAAGAAGGACAACACTATTTGTATGCGATGGCAGTGCTGTAACGAAAAAATGATGAAAATGAAAATACCAAAATCCTTTGCATACTAGTAGATATTAAAACAGTCCAAACATTGGCTAACTTGTCACTATACTTAAATGCTTTGAAAAGACTTCAAGGCTGCAGTTGGACAACGCTCACAGGTGAATAGCTGCAGTTTAAAAAGCTGATCGATCCCAACATTGTGATGCGAATACTTTCGCTTCCATATGTTTCACTTTAACTGAAGTTGTTCTTCCGTCTGAGCTTTGGAAACTCTACGCCGTACAGCTGAGCCCATCTCTACTCCGCCACCTACACCATCACTGTTGGCTCTGCAGTCAGGGACAATTCTTTAGCCACTAATACATGAGGTATTATATGAACATGTTTTCCCTCTTCACCGCCGCTCTTGAATCGCATCAACTACGTGCCGTGATCAGTTCAGGAGAGACAAGCCATGACATTGGACATCGGACTCTTTCTTGCAGTTAGTGTTTTATAAGTATACCTGTAGTTTCACACTGCCTAGGCCCAGCCATCAAATTCTGTGACAAGGAAATGATTCTTCTACTGCTGGTGTTGCATATTGGGATAGGTTACCTCCAGGTACTCGGATTTCGTTTTTGTAACACTACACACCACATAGCTACTCCCTCTCACTGCAGCATGGCACTCCTAAGGCAGTTGTCCTAGAGCTGTTGAGCTGGTAAATAGGCTTTGTGCAAATGGTAGCTGATCACCACGGTCGGTGTGTTCAAATCATGGTACTAACACTAGCCGCTCTTGTAGATTCGAATCAAATGCTCGTCTACTGTAACACCTCCTGTGCAGCAGTACTCACAAAGTAAATGCCTTTATTCCAGCCCGATGAAGTTAGCCAGGTCTGAAACTTTCCACGGTTGTAGATTAGTCCTATGAATAGTTACAACTGGCTTGGCAAGCTATAATGACTTTCCCCTGCTTTCCACACATAATTGTTGTGCTGCTCCTTGTTGGAATCATGCCTACTTTTCCGGGGAGCCAAGATGACATTGTAATGAAGGTTCTGCTGAATTTAGCATCGATTCATTCGTGGACGTTCCGACAGCAAAAGCGCCAGCGAGTCAATGCAAAACTTTGAAGAAAGTGTCCAAACGAGGTAACACATTTCTGGTATGTCACAACTACACTACTTGATGCTCAATCTTTCCAACTCTCGCACAAAATCAGTATGCGCGTCGGTTCGCATCCTGTGTATGTACGGTGTTACTATAGCTCTTGACACATAAAAGGGTAAAAACTCCCAGGTCCAGTCAATATAGTACCGAGAAAGTCTTGAAAATGCTTGAATATAGCCGATGAGAACTTAGTTTTTCGGCAATTTTGTATTCCTATCGAGGGTGATTTCGGGACCTTTGGACGCGATTGGACACGCCATACTGGGCCAAGATACTCTTGAAGACATTATCTATCAAATAACACCGAAAAATCCTTGTTAGCCAACATGTGTCAAGGCATGTATTTTAGAGGTCGATTTTTTGAATTGGCCCCAGTACTACTGGACTTTTTCCCCTTTTTCTGTTGTGCGCGTTTTTCTTGCAGACAATAACGCCAGATAAATTGATTTGGGGCAAGCAGACTAACTTCTCTGAGTTCATGAATGAGCTGTCACAAGGACTGATTCCAGAAGTTTTTGGACTTTTGGTGAGTTAATTGAAGCTTAACTTATAGCCTTTTAAAGGTGTTAGGGAGACAAGAAAGATATGAACGCAATAAGTAAAGTGACACCGTTAGCTACAGTTCAGTACCTTATGTTTTCATTGCCATCTCATCAGAAGGATTGTACTGGAAAAGCTAAATGAGCAATGTCATTGTTTCGCACTGAAATTAATTCTTTACTTCATTGCATGTTGCGTATTTACATGTATATAAAACAAGTAGAAGAGGATGAAAAATTCATTGTGACTCCTCCGTCTTAACTTTGTGGGTACAGTAAAACCTGTAACTAAAGACCACCATGACTAGCGACCAGCCTGGTACTAAAGACCACCGTGACTAGCGACCAGCCTGGTACTGCAGACCACTTCGCCAGGCACGGATGGTCTCACATTCATATTATGGTTGTGCGGTGCAAATCTCTAACTAAGGACCACCTGCTACTAATGACCGCTTTCTCTGGCCCCAAGGGGTGGTCGTTAGTCACTGGTTTTGCTGTATATACGCCAGCATCCAGATTTTTTCATTGCTGTTGTCTGGTGATCGCCTAGTGCGTGAAACTCGAGAGTCACAGCGAATTTGTCATCCTCCTCTACTTGTTGTAAGTAGCTCTGCCCTCGGGCATTGACCACTCTTTTGACAGCCTGGAACCTTTCTGTTTTGTATGTACATGTATATTGTGTTACACGTTCATTTAGCTTTGCCGGTACAATTCGCTTTACTTATTAATAATATATTTTGTAAAATAATAGAGGACCCATGCGTACGAGTTACGAGTAACCGGCAGCCACTGTAACTAGATAATAAGCAGTCAGAAAACATGATAATTGGGCATGAAACTGACAGACTACTGAGACGTTCAGCAACCTGACACCTAGCTCTAACAGATCTCCAATGTTCAAACCAACAGCCTTTACTAATAGGTTATTAAGGGGTCGTCCATAAATATCAAACTTTTTTCACAAAACGAAATAATTTCGTTATGGGGTGGGAGGGGCCGGGGGTTGACCAATTTCGTTTCAGAAAACATTGATTCATGTACATGGCTGTTGTATATGCATGTATGTCAACATTTTTTACGTTCTGAGGGGGAGGGAGGGAGGGGTTGAGTCTAAACTAAAATAATTCGTTTGGTGAAAAAAGTTCGATATTTACGGACGGCCCCTAATTTTGTTGTGTACACATCACACTTTTCTTATCTGCTTTCCTTGCAGTACAGTATACAGCAGTTCTTGTTAATACTCACTGTGTGTGCGCGTGCACGTGTGTGCGTGTGTGTGCATGTATGTACGTGTGCGTGCATGTATGCGCTTGTGTGTGTGCATGTATGTGTGTGCGTGCTTGTGTGTGTATGTGTGTGCTTGTGTGTGTGTGTGTGTGTGTGTGTGTGTGTGTGTGTGTGTGTGTGTGTGTGTGTGTGTGTGCGTGTGTGTGTGTGTTTGTATTGCTTATAATGGTGCAGAAAAACAACACAGTGGGTCGTGAAAGCTCTATTAATACTGGACGCACAGATGAATATGAAGTGGCTAAGTTCATTACTTGGTTGGGACAAAAGGAATTGGATGCGTGGAACTCAAAATATGCCAACATGATCAATGGTAAGCGATTGTACCCTACTCTCTGTCTGGCTCTCTCTCTCTCTCTCTCTCTCTCTCTCTCTCTCTCTCTCTCTCTCTCTCTCTCTCTCTCTCTCTCTCGCCCGGAACCGTTTTTTAGTCCTTTTCATGCTCCACTCAACAGTATGGGCAGATATTAAAGTTGCCACATGTCTCAGTAAATGTATAGATAATGCTCACGGCGTATTGGGCTGTTTTCTGCAGGCACCGCCGGTACGGTTTTCCGTCCCTATTTGGACCGTGATGATGTGAAGCTGGTGTATGCCTTTGTTGACCAAGTGAACAGGTTGGTTTTGATGCCGTACTTTAACCTATTGGTACATGTATGGAGTCTTTTCTGGCCAAAGCATCATTCGTTTTTATTCTATAGGTTTCGCTCTTTTGGTAAATGTGATTCTGCTTTCCTCAACCAGATCTACCAGGTTTGAGGCTGGTAGAAGTTGGTAGAGGTACGGGAATTCCTTTATGACCATGAGACCAACAGTACGTTAACCAGTGTGTATAACTCCGCAGCTATGCCACATAATAATTATCACTCCCACTTCTTCAAAACCCTTTGTTTAGGCAACCATCATGATTTGCAGGATATCCTGTCACACCATGCATGTAGGTACAGGGTGAATCACCGCATCACTGAGGTAATGAAGGGAAATGCGCGTGCATTTTTAGTTCACCTTTTGTACAAGTAGCAATGCATAACGGGATTTTCGGTTTTGGACCACTTTGGTGGTGGGTCTGATCTACTTCCTCTCTCTCTCTCTCTCTCTTCCCCCCCCCCCCCCCCCGCACACACTGTTTTGGGAGCTATCCTTGAGGGTGGTGTTCCTGCGGATGCGGAAAACTCGACCTAACCGAGTCTCACGCAAACTGTGAATTTCATTTTTTTAGCAATGTACAATAGGGATTACCTTGGTGACACCAAGAGGACATAAGCTCCGAAGACAAGGCAAAAGTGTGCAACTCTGGATACCAGCTTTCCATGGGGTCCGCCGACGACAAAAACTTACATTGCGTGGGCGATGGTGCCCGCTTTTAGCGACCAGCGGCGTAGTAAAAATAGCACTCCCTGACAGAAACCCATTCAGTTTATGCGAATCATGTGCAGATATTCGGGCTGCGCGCGCTGGCTTCCGTTGCACTTCTAATTAAGCGGCCATGCGCAGTTCGAGGTTCGAATTATCATACATTGTTATGTGGGCACCTTGGGACCGGGCACTACCCGTAGCTCAGGAAGCTCACCTACCACGTGTCATGTCAGTTTTTGATGAAGTTTATCTAGCACTCAGTCCATTGATGACAATGTGTGGATTACATAGGTTGGCAGTGACAAGGGTTTAAAAAATAAGCATGTGCGTACAAGAGATTGAAAGAAACTTGAAATCGAAGCACACGTCGAATGTGCCCGGTAGAGAGACGTGCTCATATCTGAGGCATGTGAATAAGAGACGTTTGGGTGTTTCGCCACTAGTAAACTGGTGTGCGATGCAGCAAAGGCCACCATGCACGATGATGTAAACAAAACCATAACTTTGCCGAGGGTTCATTCTCTACGAAGTTGCACAACCTTGGTTTAGGTCACTTTTGGTAGCTATTGTCTGAGTGAGCTGGAGACTGTTACCACAAGTCTCTACAATCTTGATGACACTGCATACTATTTCCAGCTGTTTGATCTATCTGTCTCTCACTGTGTGTGTGTGTGTGTGTGTGTGTGTGTGTGTGTGTGTGTGTGTGTGTGTGTGTGTGTGTGTGTGTGTGTGTGTGTGTGTGTGTCTCTCTCTCTCTCTCTCTCTCTCTCATATTACCTCAGCTGTCAATCAGCTTTATATATTATTGCTATGATTGTAGCTGTCACTGTCACTGTTGTATTTTTTTACCTACTAGGAGTTTCGACTTGCAGTACACGGAGGATGTGAAAGTGGATAGGATTACATGCAGGCGCTATGTATTGCCCGAATCGGAGATGGAGAATGCCACACAGAACCCGGAGCAGGCTGGCTGGTTCGCATTCGGTCCCAGCGGTCTCTTGAATATATCGTTTATACAAGGTAGAGCTGAACTCATTTCCCACTTGTAGAGTTTTCTGGAATAGGGACACCCGGTGTACCAGTAGACAATTAGCAGTATCTGAGAATGAATTTGTTCGTTCTGAGATCTCAGCTTGGTGATGGCGTAGGTATTATAATTGAGCCCCGACACGACAAAAGGGTGCTTATGGCACGAGACATCAAAATGAGAAAAAAACTCGTTTGAAAGTGGAGTATGCAGTATTGAGAGTGCACATTTTCTTTTTGAATTCGATTAGTTTTCGTTGCGATTTATCAAGCTTTTTGAATGCGTTTTTTTTTCAACAGAAGCAGTGAGAATTCAGCCATTGCGCTGTATCCATAACTCAGTTTGTGAAATGTTTGCCATAAGCATCCTTTTGTCATGGTGCGGCTCAATTATTAGTACAACTGCTGCTGCTGCTGTTTTGACTGCTTCTTCTGCTTCTACTTTGTGGTGCATGGTATTTAGGTGGCTTCCCTATCTTTGTGAGCAAGCCACATTTCCTCCATGGCGAACCCCAGCTCCGTGACAATGCCAGTATTCATGCTTCGCGTGCTCCCATTGGTCGAATCTTGGACACTGCGCTGGATGTTGAGCCAGTAAGTTTCAGGTGCATGGGACTTGCGGATTAAGGGACTTCTAACTACGGGTCGACCCTTGTTAATAGATAACCCCCGGGGGGTTCAAGTTGTTTGTCTCATAATGAGTAGTGTCTACTATCCGGACGTGAATGTACGCGTTTCAGCCACCAGGGGATTTTTGATGGTTGTCTCCTAATGAGATTTGCCTTGTAAGTTGTAACCGTGGTTACCGATGTTGTACTAACAAGGTTAGACCTGTGCCTAGTACAGTCAGACCTCGCTTAACCGCACACATCTGTTTTCCACAAAAATATCCGGATAGGCGAGGGAACCGGATAACTGAACACACATACTGTATATGCATGTGGCATGTCATAAGCAGTGACATCGTACATACATGTAGACGGGTCCTATGCAGTACAACTATCGTGCACAGTATGTAAAACAAGCGAGAAAAATGACAAGTGCATGCAACTAAGTCCTGCCCACATGCACCCAGCAGGTCAAGGACCTCATTTGCCTGTACAACTCCCTGATTCTAGCTTCTGGAAGCCACATGCAACCGGATACGACGAAGCTTTTTGTACACATTTTAACCAGTTTGTACACAAAATCATGCACCGGTATGCGGATCGCGAGGTCCGGTTATGTTGTATGCATAACATATGCTGCACATCGGTAACCAGCGATTTTCTTCCGGATGGCGAGGGATCCGGATAAACGAGGACCGGATAAGCGAGGTCTGACTGTATTGGCAATTCTGTTTTGATACAAAGTGGCGGTGACAAATTTAATCTAGCATTCCATCCCAGTGTACTCAGGGTGCGTTCTGATATTCTCTGGCTTCTAGAAGAAGAAGAAAAGAGAAGTCGAAGAAACTGGGATTACTCAAGAACGGGTCTCGAAGAATTCCGAGATATTTTCCACATGTCAAGCAAAATGAAGCGTCAAAGGGGCCGCGATCTTGGGTGATGAATGTATGTGCGTATGCGAAAAGGGAAATGCGTACACTCATGCTGAACACGTGGCTTTTAGTCGTAGTTCGCATGCGCTGATCCCAAACCGCGGGAATCTCCAAGTTTCAACCACCTCTGAAGCTTGGAGAGCTTGGAGAGCTTTGGAGAGCCTCCTAAAAGTCGGAGAGGATATAAGAACAGTTCTCGAACTTTTCGGAGAGTCTCCAACTTTTCCGAGAGGATTTAAGAACGCACCCTTAGAAAATAGCTCCGCTCTGCCGAACGTACGTGTGTAGGAGCACTCGTTGCCCTGCATACACAGGGGCTTGGGAAGGTATTTTAGGGTGGTATGGTCAGTCATCTGAAGTACAGTTTACTCGTGGGAGAGGGATGGCGGAGCCAACATTTTTGGAAATTTAGAGTCCAGATCAGTGTATTTTATTGATTCACGGGGTACCTGGGGCAAAAAGTGGTACTGTCAATACCGTAGTGACCGTACCGTGTCCGACGCCCCTGATACACACATTCTCTATGACTGCTCATTGGCCTGCATACAAGCATTGAACTCTTACACTGCACTCACTGGATACGATGCATTGATATTTTCTCTTTCTTTGAGTTGAGACTGACGCTCATCTGCTCCTGCGTGTGTGTGTGTGTGTGTGTGTGTGTGTGTTTAGATCACCGGCGTTACGCTAAATGCTGTCAAGACCCTGCAGACTAACTTGTACATTGAACCCTACAGTGGCAATTTGGCCGAGTAAGTTTGTCTTGTCCTATGCAGATGTGGTATGAATTTTATATACATTCTATTCCATAATTCGCATGCGCCCTTACCACCCATTTTTACTTTGGATATTGAGTACCTCGACTACGAAATACTAGTTTTAACGTAGGGCTGAAACAATTATACCGATAACTCGCATATCGCTCGTTTTAAAAGAGTGCAGTCGATAATCGTTACAGTAGTGTTCAAAACGAGTGCTAACGATTTGTCATGCATGCATATCAGTGACAGTATTCTAGACCTTGCACTCCATCCGGTAGTGAACACGAGTACTTCAAGTACAGTCATGTACTTTCAAGTGCAGTAAAATTGAGTTGTGGCTTTGAAAGAGATCGGTAGTGAAGACTTTGTCTTTTTGGTTCATTTGCGGGCATGGCCGGCGATAAGAGCAGTTGCCAGAGGGTGATGACAAGATTCTTCGCTCCAGAAACAACATGACATTTTCTAGTTCATGTTGATAAAACCAGCCAGATGTCTACAGATGTCAACAGTGCGGTCCGGAGCCACAAATTTCTAAAGTAGCGAAGTTATCGTGGTATTTCTTCATAAACTGGTGTTTGAGGTACAGTAAGTATCGTTTATAAAGTGACCGGATATAATGATATACCGGTTATAGTGATAGAACACGTCAAAATCAAAATCAAATCAGAAAAAATACAGCTAAAATATCACTATATACACTATTATCGGCTATACCGATATATCGGTTATTGTGATGGCCTTCAGGAAGCAAACCATATCAAATGTACAGGAAAATATCGCATATAATGATCAAGAGTGATCTTTCTGCATGCTCTTGTCCGTTTCTGGCTGTGTTGCCTCTCACGATGATGTTGCCAACTCACGTACACAGCCACTCATGTCTATTTCTGGCTCTACGCAACTCGTTGGACACCGAGTAGATCTACGATCTACGTGAGCACGGATCCAGCTCAGGCTTTTTTTGGAGAACACGCTGAAGAAGCAGCCATGCCACATGATGTATCGAAGTTCTATTACATGTACAGTCTGTACTCGTACTGCACTGCCATGCACTGCTCTGTGTCATGCACCGGTACACAGTCCGCGGAGCATGCATGCACTTTCAGCATGCTTTTTCCAGCGTGTACGCATCATTTCATGTGCAGTCATGTGCCATGTGTCGGTCAAACATGCAAATCGGCTATAGTGATGCACCGGATATAGTGATACATTTTCGAAAATCAAAGGGGCACGTTATATCCGATATTTACTGTACTGTAAAACCGGAAAGTTTAACGACCGGAAGTTTAACGTTTTGTAATTTTGGCATGATAACGTGCAGAAAGTTTAACGATGGCTACCTGGCCACCCAGAACGTGCATCGATGTACCGTAATGTCGCGTGCATTAGCCGGGGCTTATATGCCTATAAGCCGGTGATGGAGTCAGGCTTGTACACAAGACAGGCTTATACACGAGACAGGCTTATATGACAAGCACCACTCAATGACCAGGCTTGTATGCGCAAACTGCTGACTTTTGGACGTCAAAACCAACATTTTCCAACGGGATTTTTTTTCTTTTTTTTCGCTCCCTGAACCGCGTCCCCAACTTGCCAAGGGACAAGACGGAAAATGCCATGGGAAAGGTAAGTTTGAAGCTTGAAGAGTGCTGCATGGCCGTCGAGCGCAGCTGGTGTTGATTTCCGCATCTTCCCACGTTTTCCGCGTGTGCAAGTGTACGGTACCATGCAAACATGAACATGTAAAAGGCGCGCTCACCAGTCTTGCGTAGTAGCCCGGCTTACGCACGCGACACGTGGCGCGTCTCGTGTACTGGCCCGGCTTATGCATGCGACAGGCTTGTACGCGAAAAGCTGTTGCAGATTTCATGCTTCTACACGAGACAGGCTTATGCACAAATCCGGCTTATGCACGCGACATTACGGTATGCGCATCTTTACACAGACATCTCGAACTGGGTTCGGGATAACGTTTCTTCAAATAACGAAAAAAAATTGGTCGTTAAAACATTGTGACTCGTTAAGCGGGATTCACAGAAGCTTTTTTTGCGATGTGATGGGTGATGCGACGCGATTTGCGACGGAGGCGTGCGATGTGAACTCGCGAAATACCATTCACAGAAGAAGTCAGCGATGCGACGACGCCTTGCTGATTTGGCGCGAAGTTCAATGCAGGTGGGTATGTCACCTGCTGGTGACCATGGTAATCGCACCGTTTGGTACAACTTGTACAATTTTACAGGCAACTCTTGAACCTTTGTACAACTTAGCTGTAGAAAAGGTCAAAATTGTACGCCAAATCGCTTGTCGCATCGCAAAAGTTGAGCCAAGCTCAACTAACAGTTACTTCTGCAATGGCCCAGTTGCGGCAGTTGCGTGGGGTGCGAGATGGCTGCGATTTGGGGATTTCCCGGTTTCGCGGCTGTCGCATCGCAAACAAGCTTCTGTGAATCCCGCTTTAGACTTTCTGGTTTTACAGTACACGGGTAAAGCCAACAGCAATCGATAAAACCAATAAATCAATCGTTCATGATATTGGTTGATCGTTAGGAGTTATTGAATGATCGTTTCAGCCCTATTTTGACGCCACTTGTATGCACGTTGTTCTGAAGGTGTACTGTATATCAAGTGTACAGTCAACTTCGCTAATAACGACTGCGGATATAACGACAATTCGCGAATAACGACATAATATTCATGCTCAGAGCAAAGTCCCATCCAACTGTGACACGTGTAATGAGACTTCGGGTATAACGACACTTCGCGAATAAGGACACTTTTCTGATGCCCCGTCGAGTGTCGTTATAAGCGAAGTTGACTGTATGTTATGCTCTGGCCAACACCGTCCTCTCCCACACAAAAAATGATCTCCTACGCCGGCTTTTGGTCAATCTGTGTGTGTGTGTGTGTGTGTGGGTGTGTGTATTTTAATTGGTATTTGCAATCTTGTTACATACTACAGGCACTTTGGCATTGAAAATATCCGCCATACTTACTTCCCTGTATTCTGGATACAAGAAGTAAGCGAGCTGTTACTGCTGTTACTGCTGCCGCCGCTGCTGCTGCTGTTACTGTTACTGCTGCTGTTACTGCTGCTGTTACTGCTGCTGTTACTGCTGCTGTTGCTACTATTGTATCTGCTAGTGTGTTTGTCCGCCATGTCTGCTGCCATCTCTTGCTTGCTTGTTTGTTTGTGTGTAGGCACATTACCTGTTAAAATTGTGTTTGTGTCCACTTTTGCAACAGTGTGCAACTATCTTGCCTGGAGATGCCGCCAAGCTGCACAAGTCTGTCATCCTACCATACAGGATAGTTACCTCCAAGTACATGTATTTTGCTATCGGTGGTGGAGGTGAGCCTTGTTCATATTCCAACTGTGCATGACTGTGCATGCTAGCGATTCTTGCAAGTAGTATTTTGGTGTGATGGTGGATTTCCAACTGCATGTGCTAAGGCCACATCAAACAAAGAAAGAAGTGTGTTTCAGGTTTATACCGTACCCTTTCTATGGTTGTAGGCGATGAGCCACTCTCCCCGCTGTGAGCCGATAAAGCCTGCCTAGGAAAACACGGTAGCAATAAAGCCCGTCGTCATTGACACCCGTACTATATCAGCCAATCACTGAAGACGACCCGAGTGCGAATCTATCTCGGTATCTCGACTGGGTGTGTGGCAGCTCAGTTCACATCTCACTGTCGGCTGTGAACATGTAGCTCTATGTTACCATCTACTGACACTATAAAGAGTTGTTCTGCTGAGCTCAAACATTATCATTGAATGCACAAGAAATCCACACGGAATTATTCATCACAACGGTGTTTTTGTTGTGTTTTTTTTACATCGGAAGCTCAACAGTGCAGCTGCACAAATATAAAGAGGCCGATGGGACCAATAAGAAAAAATATAAATGTTTAGAAAAAAGGCGGATGAGTGGTGAACATAAAGAGAAAAGAAGAGAAACGTATGCTGAACCTGGGCAATAAATAGCTGGTGAGAGGCTAAACATTCCCAATGTTGTCAAACAAAATTGCACGATATCGTTCAGAACAAACTGGATCATCCATAATAAACGCTTAAAACCACGATCAAACTGAGAGATAAACAAAGAGGATTTCAAGTGTTGAACTAGGAGTGAAGAGGAAATTGGGTTACTTTGCCATGAAGTATCAATGGTGTCCGGAAAAGAGGTGCCCAGGTAGGTGGACCGGTAGACAGCATTTGCATTCAATGAAGTTATCAGCCACACTGAGCAGTTGCTTCCGCGGCTGACGTGTGACTGCTGTCCGCTGGGTAGCAGCAGCAGCAGCACAGACATACATGCTGGCAGAATGACCTTGAACTTCTTCTGGAGGTCCTGATCCGCCATGGCCCTCTCTCTTTAGTGACAGCATACCTATGGCTGCTTGTCTGCACCGGCATAGTGTGCAAGCTGCACATGGTTAATGCATACCAATAGCAGAGATGTGAATAAGATGCCGTGGAGTGCATGGCCATGGGCAGCTGGGCAGACCCGGAATAGAAAGGTACTTCAGTACATCTTTCTTCATCCTATCGAGGTCGTCCAGCTGTTCTTGTGCAAGAGCATGCTTCACGTACATGCCCAATGGCAAAGATGCTGCCCAGTGAACATGCTCGGAGGACCAGCCAGGGCTTGTTTCTCTGCCCTTGCAATGAGTGATGGGCATGAGTGATGGGCAATGTTGCTGTTAGCCAGGCTACTGACAGTACTGTAAGCAACAGTACATGAAACTCTTTAGAACGCATCGAAACGTGCTAGTGGGTGGCCGACACCCAAAGCACTATTTTATGTGGCCTAGCCGCCTAAGTGTTGAACACATCCATTGGGGACCAAAACCCTCCATTGCTCCTGAGATCTCTTCCCCTACACAGGTGTTGTTGCTGTTGTTATTATTGTGGTTGTTGTTGTTTGAATTCTTTATTCTCACTATGGCACCATCGCCAATAAGAGATCTGTTGTTGTTGTTGTTGTTGTTGTTGTTATAAATTCACAAACGTTGTTGTTGCTATCACCTGATCGGTATTGTCATGTGTCCCAATGACCATGTGCTACCATGTGTAGGCCTTCTAATCTTCATCAGCACAATGTTGATAGTGAGTGGATTGCGACGCTATTGTCGCAGTGAAAGTGGAGAGCACCAGCCGCTGGTCAATTTCTCCGATGACGATGAGGATGCACGATGATAATTATAGTTGGGAAGATCACAGAGATGATACAACTTCTCTTCAATGTCAACACAACTGCTGTATTCAGTAGTTGTATACTAGTCCCCAATGTACCAGTACCACTCTCTGTGTGTATTGTTAGACATGCTGAAGATTACTGTTCGTACTATGCTGGTGCACATGCACTGCACAGCGTCAGCAACAGACGGCCAGCAGGCCAGCAGATATCCACATGTTACTGACAGTGCTGCTGCTGCTTCACTGTAAGGTCAGTAGACAATAGCTGTCACCATGGGACAGCAGAGAATATTTATTTGCCTTGAGTCAGATTTTCGCGCTGGCCGCTTGCTTTTGCTCCATCGCCAGCATACAGATACTTAGAGTGCGGGCTGTCCTGACCGCATTAGTTTATTTTACGTCGAATATGGTCTCGCTGTCTGGGACTGAGAGATACTCTATGATGACAGCGCCGTTCCTGCTGCTGCTGCGGCATGGTATCGATACACCTACAGATATGGTAGGCCTTCCATTAAATACATCGGTGCCATTGTTGCTGATGATGACGATGAGACTAGTGACATTGGCCTCTGTTTGTGTGCGCTAATGCCGATGCTCTTTCTGTACTTACCTACTTACTCAGCTTAACTTCCTAGCTCTTCGTTTACTAATAATAAAGTCTAGACCAATTCGTTCTGTACTACAGAGCGTATTCCACTTAGAAGCACCCGGGGTGTGCCATCGTTCACATTCAAGTGACATATCTCTATCATCATCTTGTGCTATGCAGCTGCTCTTGTCTTGGCTCTAACTTCCTAGTTTTTCAGCTCTGTAGGTATTATTTAAAATACTGTTGGGTTCATCTGGATACTTCTGAGGCTTGTTTCATCGAGCACCACTGCGCTGCTGCTGCTGGCTTTATTCTAAATGCCTTGCACACTGACAGCATCCACAGCACAGATCTGTTGCCTTATTTTCACTTTGATAGATTTTTTAATACTCTCGCAGCCCTTTGTCCTTGTTCTAACTTCTTACCATGGCGGCTGTAGTGGATCAAGTCTTCAAAAGTCCATAACACCCCCCCCCCCCCCATGGACTCTTGATGTAATCAGTTAAGATCATGATGACAGCATGCTTGGCCATGGGTATGACCGTATGTATGGTGAACCAGAGACGACCCCCCACCCACCCACTGGCACCCAGCCATGACCTACACACATATTGACATAATGCCTGCAGGAGTGCATGGGACCCATCCAGGCCTTTGATGGATGAAGAAACTGGAGTGGCACAGCCCTATCTTGTATACACATCAACCAGGCAGGGTCATTCCACTTGGACTTGGAGGTGATGTGAGTATAGTAGGGACGGTCCACACCACCATGCACCAGTATTGCGTGTACAGTGTAAGGTATGCATCACATGGCCTATGCAGTCCAGACTCCGACATATGCTGGACCGGGGCTTGTTCATCTGCTGGACCAGGAACGGTTGGGATGGTGAGGCACTGCCACAGTACATTACAACACTGGTCATGCCATGCACTACATGGAGTCCTGCAAAGAAAGTCGTGTAACACTGAGCCACTCATCTACCACCACCGCTGCACCCTGCGTCGAAGTCAATGAGGATATGAAGCTTCTTTTGAAGCAATTGTATTACATATCACCTGACAGAAGAAGTAAGGGCCCAGCCCAGTGTATGCTAGACAGGTAACAGCCATCAGGTTATTATAACCTACTTCACACAGCTTACTCGTATACACATGATACAGCGGTCGCTTCAGTGAAAATAAAAATTAATAATGGTAGCAGTCCAAACACATTGCTTATGCAGTGGCATGTGCAACGCATCTTGCCAGGGTTCAAGCAGAAAATCGGCAGACCAAGCTGCGTTCAAGAAAGAGTCCAATTTCTTGGTATTGATAGATACCAGCGTTCTATGGAGAATCAGAATAGTGATGAACAGAGAGCCATACAGGCCTGATGATGGCCGTCGTCGTCACTGCAGTAGTTCAAATACAAACTTGTCAAATAGGATTCTTTCTGGCTAGGACTAGTTGGCTACGGCTTGCATGTATTCAGTAAATCTTGGCTTATAGATAGGATATTGTGGCTGAAAAACTCACTCCACAAGTCACAAGTCATAAAATAGTTTAGATCGAAACAGGGACTCAAGTTATGGGCAGTATGTACTGCAGTACCCACAGCATAATCATAAGTTATGAACATACCTCCAACATGCTACTGTTTGCCTGACTTCCAGCAAGTGCAGTGAACAAATAGCAAAATGTGTTGTGCTGATTGTCTCCAGTGGGTAGAGTTGACCAGGACAGCACACAATCTCTTTCACTGCATAGGACAGTCTGCTCTCAAGAATTTCAATACAGACATGCCGGGTATCTGCCTATGCACTGAACAGTGAACACCTTACCAGTTACAGCAGCAGCAGCAGCAGCAGCAGCAGCAGCAGTGCCGACAGCAGCGACAGCACGGCAGCAGGATGTGCTGACAAATCGTTGGCATCCACAGCTGCGGCATCAGTACATGAGCACCGCATTAATTCCAGGTTGCATGAGTGGCTCATGCTGAGAATACCGTGCAGATCATTGGCTTGTCGTGAAGTTGTCACACCGCTACATGGACTTTGACCATATAGCATTCGTGCGATGGGGATTGTTCAATTCTGCCAGGCCCGCCTGTGCATGCATGTCTGACTTCATCCATGAACAATGACATGAGGATATGTGGTACGTCAGGAACCTAGCTAGAAATCTGGTCCAAATCAGCTTGTGATCTCCCAGCCTTCATCAATGCAGCAATGCAGATGCGAAACATGAGGAACAGTCGTTTGCCTGGCACTATCCGCATGCTACTATCATTGGACGTCTGGGTTTGTTGAGTCTGGGTGCAGGTGTAGGTGGACCCCAGTGATGGTGTTACATCATACCGTACATGTCCTCCGTGCAGCGACAGAACACACTGATGCATATAGCCGGCTGCGGTTCAGCGAAGGCTCTTGCGAAAGCCTTTCTTCTTGATGGAATGCTGTGATCCACCCGATATTAACTTGCGTGGACTCTGTCCACCGGGATCAGTAGAGAAGGATGATGACAATGACATCATTGACTCTGCTGGCGACAGATTGGCAGTCGACGATGAGTAGGGGGCGAACAGTGGATAACTAGACAAAGGCAGTAGAGAAAGAGAGATAGATGGATAAATAGATAGAGAGATAGATAGATAGATAGATAGATAGATAGATAGAGAGAGAGAGAGAGAGAGAGAGAGAAGGAGAGAAAAGAGAGAGAAGAACTTCGAAGTGTACACGGAGAGCAAGTACTACTTGTGCGCGCACCAACCATGATAGTACACGCACTTCTTCGAAGTATTTGCGTGACCTTTGGACAGTTTCTGAAATGACTGTGTAGTTACCATGGTTACAGTGTACAGTACTGTGCAGTTTCAACGTGTTCTGCGAGTGGTGCACGCTGTACTGACAATCTGTCCACAGCGCTGCATGCACTCTGCACTGCAGTTTGAACATATGGCCGCCTCATGGACATGGACATGACTGTAGTCATGATCCAGGATACCCAGACATTTTCTCCCCAGGTTTAGACGAATCCCAGGGAGTGACCCGGTCCGGTGACAACCGTATCAACCGGACCGGGTCCGTCCGGTGGCCCTGTTCGACTTACCAGGCATGGCTACCAGTGCGTAGGTCAAGGAGTGACAAGTCCACCAGCACCTCGCCTTGCATAACGTTACGACCAAGAACACCATGATCCTCCCAAACCATGACCTGCAACAAGCACACACATCTCTTGTCAACATGGCTCACAAACAAGTGTAAACACGTGGAGGTCCTATCAGGATCAGTATTTTGATGTATGCCATGACTCGGCATGAGCTACACTGGATTACATGTACTTCGTTTGCAAAATTGCTTCACATTGGTCCTCAAAATCAATGGTTCTTAGATTTAATAAAATCCAAGAATTTGTCCTCCTCACTGCCACCCAATAGCTTCTTTTCCATATAAGTCATACGTCACTGTTTATTGTTTCAAGTCATACGTCCAAAGTACATGCATGTACTTTGGACGTACGACTTGAAACAATAAACAATGATCATGGACTACAGTGCAGTATCAGCATGTTGGCTGGCAATGTTGTCAGGAGAAGCGAGCACCACACATGGTCCTAGAGGGCTACTGGCACCACAACCATCCCATATGGTGCAGTGGTATGTGCAGCGATTTCCAATCGATAGGTTGCGGGTTCGATTCCCGACGATTATGGTCACACACGTCTTTCTTCTCTTTCTCAGACTCTTCCTGACTTTTCTTTCATTCTCCTGGGTGGTTACCAACAGCCAGTGTATGCCGGAGTATGTGGTGTGGTGTGTGTGTAGAAAAAAAAGAAAAAAAGAAAAAATGGAAAATGGAAAAATGAAAAATAAGGATTCACTGGCCAGAAAAAGTCACTTCAAACAGCTGTGTGGTGGATACCAGGCTACAAATAGTGGCGGTCAATTCATCAGCCTTGCAAGCTGTTGAATGGTGTAATCCCAGCACAAGTTGCTATGTCTAACATAGCTGTTCGCTATCATCGCTCCCGCGATGGGCATGTCTGAGGTCTGAGGTGTATGTGTGCGTGCGTGCGTGCGTGCGTGCGTGCGTGGGTGGGTGTGTGTGTGTGTGTGTGTGTGCGTGCGTGTGTGTATATGTGTGTATAGTGGCGGTCAATTCTTCAGCCTTGCAAGCTGTTGAATGGTGCAATCCCAGCACAAGCTGCTATGGCTTCTGCTGTAGCATCGCTATCATCGCCTCCGGCGATGGGCGTCCAATGGTCCAATGGTGTGTATGTGCATATTATTGGGGTTGCCATCAATTGATAGGGTTTACTGTGCATGTCCTACCTTCATTATTTTATCTAGTCCTTGGGAGCGGAACATGAGGACCTCGTCAAAAATCACATTGTCACGACCCTGCCGACCCTTTGTCTTGCGTTTGTGAACTTTAGTGCCATCGTCACTTTGCAGGTATGCCTTCACATAGATGCCTATTTCACACGCACACATGCACAAACACACACACACACACACACACACACACACAGGCAAAACGAGTTATGAAGCAACTATCCATGACTAACAAGATAAACAAGTAAAATATTTTATTTTAATCCGAACCCGTTCTTCATGTGTAACATATATTTCCGCTGTTATTCCTCGGCTAGAGATCACCACCCGTAGATCTACGCACACTATGCCACGCGAGTAAAGCCTCTCCAAGCTGCTCGATCCTGAACCATTGTGGAGAGTTCGTCAAGATGGCGCTGAGTAGATGTGCCTGGCGCATTCCTGCGCGACGCGTCACTGTGCAGAACACCTGGCAGTGTGGTTGGAGGGTCGCCCTCTCCTTCAGTGCTGCTGTGCATTTCGTCTGGTGCCGGTATTGTTTTCGGATTTCATCCAACACACGTGTTCTCGCCAGCACCAGGCAAACGCTTGGTGCCACAGACGCTACACGGTCTTCATAGTGATTCATATTCATATAATGTAGGGACACTTGATACGAATATACCGGTATCTAACCCAGACCCTTACCCTAAATTACAAAGCAGCGGTGGTAGCAGCAGTAATGGCGGCAGCGGCACCGTTAGGCATTGATCAGTAACACGTTGTCGTTAAGACTCACTTGGTCTGAAGTCTGGTGCTGATCTGTAGATGAGATTTGCCACTGAGCGCACTTCCAACAGCACCATTGCATTACTACTGACGCCGCGTGCACTCAGACCAAGCTCAATGTCACCGAATGTTGGTCCGTTGAACAGATGTGTTTCCACTATCTGCCCGGCCCCATACATTGGTGTCACATTTCCCATAGATCTGCAATGGCATATGTTGTCAATAGAAGGAGAAAGAACAAACAAGGGCAAAAAGAAATAGAGAGTTGATGAGTGAGTGAGAGAGAGAGAGAGAGAGAGAGAGAGAGAGAGAGAGAGATAGAGAGAGAGAGAGGAGCAAGAAGATGACGTGCCGTTTTTCCTGATTCGCAACCACCGTGGATCAATGCGTACGAGCTCGTACTTGAAATGCACAAAAATGTCACATGAAGCGACAAGTACTTACTGCAGGACTGCATGTGACTGAAAACTCTCCTCCCGGACTCCACAGCAACACAACCGGATAGGACGGGAATATTATAATTATTAGGACTGAACAAACATGAAACGGGAAGTACAAAAAGGAAAAGACTACATACCAGCCGCCATCAAAATCGGGCTCAACACAACAACCGGCACTACATCATTGCGCAACAACTTTGGAGCATGCGCATGCTTGGCCAAGTCCTGTTACCATGGGACCACTCTATCACACTCCTCCGCCTGGTAACAGGGAAATTGTATCACCAAAGTGAACGGGCAAAGAAACATTCCAAGGGGACAAAAGTGGAAAGAAGGGACACAAAATGCGGGAAAGAAGACAACGGTCTCGCAGATGGACCATACACACGGATATACATAAAAGATGGCAAACAGCAAGTGAAGGGCAACCATACCGGAACCGAATAGAAAAGAGAATACCCACGCAACCAGAATAGATGCGGCACGAGCAGCCACAAAGCATATGGTGCAATGTACCGTCACACGAAAAAGTCCAGAATGACACATGCAGTACATGAACACAACGGTGTGAGTTACGTACGGAACCGACCAGGGACCTGCAGACTGGAACGATCGCGCAAACCATAGCCATGGACAGGCGTGTCAGGCATGGCATCATGTACGGGGGGCGTCTGCAACACGAGCTGGACAACGGGGTCCCGGTCGTCAGCCTCCACTGCCGCCGGCGCGTCGGCAGGGCCATGCGCATCAGGAGCCTGTGGATCTCTCTTCAGCAAATCCACGTTCACCAGCTTGGAGCGACCATCAGCTGTGGCAATACGGACTGTCGACGGGGAGATGATGCGGATTACGTGCCATCCAGATTCGAAGGGGGTGAGAATCTTCGAATGCCGCTCCGGACGCCGAAGAAGGACGGCAGTGTCAACGGGGTATGGACACTCGGGCACGGGAGCATCGAGGAAGTCAAGCCGTGCTAGCTCAACTTCGAGGTGATCGCGCAGGCGGGCAGACTTCCGCTGCAACTTGTCCACCCAGGCGCTGTCGGACAGTTCAGTGGAATCTTGTTCGATGAGAAGACGGTGAGGCTGCCAGCCGTGCATGGCTTCCATCGGGCTAATCTTCGTAGCGGTGTGCGGGCGAGAACGGTAGTGGAACAACAGAAGCTCGAGGGCAGTCTCCCAGTCGTCATCATCCTCGAGCGTCTTGCGGATGATCGTCAACAGCGTCCGGTTGAAACGTTCCACAGAACCTTGTGACTGGGGATGTCGAACAGCGCCCCGCTGGACCGTGACGCCAAAGGACTTGAACAGGGCTGACACAATGGCATTGACGAACTCAGTGCCATTATCGCTACGCACAACCTCAGGCGCGCCCCATCGTGAGCAGATAGAGACCATGGCAGCAGCGACCTCCGCCGAACAGTGGCGCTTCATCGGGACAACTTCGACCCACTTGGTAAAATGGTCGATGCAGACGAGTACGTAGCGGTAACCAGAACGGCTGACACCAAGCTCCAAGGTATCGATGGAGACAACACTCCAGGGACCGTTGGCGGAGACAGGTCGTGTCGGTGGCACACCGGGGCCACCACGAGGGTTTGCAGCCGTACAGGGGGGACAGCGGCGGATGAAGTCCTGACACTTCTCGGCCATGTTGGGGAAGTAACAGACACCCCGGAGAAACCGCCACATGACCTCCCAGGAGGCGTGGCCAGTCTGTTGATGGGCACCCCGAAGAACGAACTCTTCGATGTCATTCGGCACGACTGGTACTGACATGACCTCGTTAGGGGGTAGCTTGACGCTCCGCATCAGCACGCCATCCACGACGGTCAATTGCTGCTGAACACGCTGGAATGCCGGCGAACGGACAGCATGGCCGGCCACAAGGTCCTCGACGACAACCGGAATCACCTCGTCCTGCTGCTGCGCCGCGGCAATCTCGCCCAGGGTTAGGACACGCCAGGCGGCATCATCAGCGACAGCGGCGCCAACGACATCGGCATCACCAATCGGGCCAGACATCTTCGCAGTCTGGCGGGCAAAGCGGAGGAACGGCGGTGGGACACGTGTGAGCTGATCAGCAATGTTTTGCTGTGTGGGTACCCAGACCACGTCAACACTCATGCCGGACGAGTCGACGATATCGAGAATAACCTGCAGCCGGCGTTGCACGAGGACTTCGTGCAACCCACTGACGTGAACCCGCTTGATGTTGTCGAACAGAGAACGCAGCCACCCATGCACCGTCTGGGAGTCGGTCATGATGCACAACTTCGGGATACGCCAAGACGACGCGAGAGTGAGGCCCTTTACCACGGCATCTAGCTCGGCGACGTTGATGTGGCGTTTATCGGTGGCACCGCGGAGCCACGACTGGTCTTCGAGTACAGTACCATCAGCTTCGAGCACGACACCGTAGGCAATGCTGGAGGCGTCGCACCAAACACGCCAGTCTTGGGGATCGTCCGCAGTCCAGGCTCCATGAACAGGGTCGTCGCCCTCCACACGCTTTGCCGCATCGTGGCAAAGGTCGCACAACTCCTGGGGGACAGCTGCATCCCAGGCATCCGTTGTTGCAGACGCCAAGCGCTTCAGCCAGCTAGCCAAAGGGCGCAGATAGCCACAGACCGGATAATGACCAGTCAGTTGACCACACCACTGGAATACATTCCGCTTAGTCATCTGGGTAGGAGGGGGTTGCAGTGGCTCGCGTCGCTCCCACTGGCCATCGTGCGTCTGCAGACCAAGGACGCGAGTCGCATCAACGTCCACAGCAGGTTTCGTAGGCAATCCATGGGCGGTCAGCGCGTCCGCAAGGGCCTCCGCCTGATCTGTCGGCGTGATGATGTCATCAATGTAATTATCGGTGTCGGTGAAGTCACGGGTCACCCATTTCACAATAGTGTCCAAGACTTTCGGCGCAATGGCAAGGCCAAAGCCCATGCGCTCCATCACGTACTGTCGTCCTTGCCAAACGACCATCTGGAACCGCTGCTGGGTTGGGTGGATGCGAACATTCAGGAAGGCCTTACGGATGTCGACAATCTTGGACGCGCCTTTCCGTTGCCGCCACTCGCGAAGCTTCTCAGGGCACGCGGGTGCCTCCCGACCAGGGCTGGAGATGATCCGAACGTTCAGCGCACGGTAGTCCAAACACGGACGCACGGGTGTGGTAGGCTTATGTTCCTGACACACAGCCAACAGTGGCAGTACAGCGCCTGGTGGACCATGTCGATCAGCATCATACGGTACAAGCCATCCCTCCGCCAGCCAAAGGTCAATCTCGGCCTGGAACTTGGCCTCCTGCTCCGGTGACAACTTCTGGCGGGAGTATTCGCCAATACCAGAGCCAATAGGGGCTTGCGGTGGTGCGCCTGCCGACCAACGCCATTGGACTTCCCAAAAACCACGCTCGGCGTCGAAGGCGACCTCAGCATCACCCATGGACAGGGTGACATTCGGCCCATCTCGTGACACAGAGACATCGCGTGGCAACTTAGCGGAGCTCTCCGGGTTGTCAGACTCGGACGTGGTATCGGATGCAGTTGACGGATCACGCTGGCGACCAAACCATACGGTTGCGAGGACGCCATCGGGGGCATAACCAAGGTGCACGCCACCCACGGAGGAGATAATGTCCAGTCCCAGAAGGATATCAGCGTCAACCACATCCAAGGTGTCGACAACGAGGAAATCAGCAGTAACTTCAGGCAGGTGCACTTTGTCATCGTCACGATGAACAGTCAACCGGACTTGCCCAGACACCACAACTTCCTGCCCATCGATGGCGGTAATGCGCGGGTTGGACTCTACGAGCTGAACGGGTACACCCAACTCGGAGACAACGCGATAGCTGATCAAGGACTTACTAGAGCAGGAATCCACGGCAGCACGCAGCCTGGCCTGGCCCTCACTATAGACATGAATCCTGGGCAGCGACGAACAGGGACTTGCCACGACACTGAGGCAGGCATTGCCCGTGGTCGACGAGCCAGAGCCCGCAGCACAGGCGGTACTAGTGGGCGTCTGAGAAGAACTGGCACCACCACTAGACTTCAGCTGAGGGCACTGACGCTTGACATGGCCGGGCTGCTGACAATGAAAGCAAACAGGAGGACGTCTCTGCCGGTTCGGGCAATCGCGCCGCAAATGCCCAGTCTGATGACACTCATAGCAGAGGCGACTAGGGGTGGAACTGCCACTGGGTCGTCGAGCAGGGCTGGCTGCCAGAGCAGCAACGGGTTCCTTGACTAAGCTGCCCGCAGCACAAAGGGCACGGGCCTGGGCTGCAACTGAGCTTACCGTAGCCCCAGCAGGTTGAGAGGCTGCATTCAAACGAAGCTGCACGGCGAAGTGAGGCGGAAGCCCCACCAGGAACTGCTCCAAGAGGATCGGGTCCTTGCCGTCCGCTGCCTCCTTGTGTCCACTTAGCCGTTGCAGCCGCCGAAGATCCGCCAAGTAGGCGTCGACAGTTTCGTCCGCACGCTTCCTCCGCTTGACAAACTGGTGGTAGGCATCGGCAGGGGTGACTGAAAATGACTCCACGAGCCGCTGCTTTACCTTGGCCTCGTCCTTCTGATCATCACTGGCCATCTCACACCAAACAGTGAATGCATCACCCGACAAATACAATGGGAGTACGGCCATCCGGGCTTCTGACGACTCAAGCTTCTGGATGCCTGCCACCACCTGGAACTTCTGCCAGAATTCATCCAGATTATCATCGCGCCCCCGAAAAGGTCGCAGCAAATTGTCCACGCGAGGACCCGACGCCATCACTATACAGGCCGTCGACCAAAAACACTGTCAGAAAAAACGAATAAGACTAGGTTCAGCAAACGGGTTTCGGCACCACTTGTGACTGAAAACTCTCCTCCCGGACTCCACAGCAACACAACCGGATAGGACGGGAATATTATAATTATTAGGACTGAACAAACATGAAACGGGAAGTACAAAAAGGAAAAGACTACATACCAGCCGCCATCAAAATCGGGCTCAACACAACAACAGGCACTACATCATTGCGCAACAACTTTGGAGCATGCGCATGCTTGGCCAAGTCCTGTTACCATGGGACCACTCTATCACACTCCCAACATGTCCTTATTGGCCAATCCATGCTTTCTTATGTCCCTGCTACATGTCTAGCATGACTCACTACATACAGTGTGATTGCAATGCACTCGTGTCCTACTGCAGGCTATCCGTGGTCCCCTATGCGCTGGCTGCACGCGGACGACGCTTCATTCGCACACCACTTCTACTTGACGGATCCCAACCATCCGCAGAACAAGTGGCTTCTCCTGGGTAAGGCGGCTGTCAGTCCACTGGCACCTGACCTGAGAGAGTACCTGACCTGAGAGAGAATGTTCAGGGTGTTGACCATTACAGCATAACCTGTCAAGGCGACTACTCTGATAAGGAGGCGACCACCTGTCCTAGAGGACCACTACAAATAGGACTAAGGGGTGTTATTTCCAGTCAAATGACCCTGGATAAGAAGACCACCTGTACGTGGGGACCACACTTTGTAGGTCCCCTGAGCCGTCAGCTTAG